>NW_027469523.1:0-111089 GCF_051020765.1 Lasioglossum baleicum
CTAGCCATGCGCATCCCAAAAAACCTGCGCATGCGCATCCCAAAAAACCTGCGCATGCGCATCCCACAAAACCTGCGCATGCGCATCCCACAAAACCTCGCACGTGTTTTTACTCGACTAGCCTGCGGGATGCATCCTCTCGCACGTGTTTTTACTCGACTAGCCTGCGGGATGCATCCTCTCGCACGTGTTTTTACTCGACTAGCCTGCGGGATGCATCCTCTCGCACGTGTTTTTGCTCGGCTAGCCTGCGGGATGCATCCTCTCGCACGTGTTTTTGCTCGACTAGGCATGCGCATCCCAAAAAACCTGCGCATGCGCATCCCACAAAACCTGCGCATGCGCATCCCACAAAACCTCGCACGTGTTTTTACTCGACTAGCATGCGGGATGCATCCTCTCGCACGTGTTTTTCCTCGACTAGCCATGCGCATCCCAAAAAATCTGCGCTTGCGCATCCCAAAAAACCTGCGCATGCGCCTCCCACAAAACCTGCGCATGCGCATCCCACAAAACCTCGCACGTGTTTTTACTCGACTAGCCTGCGGGATGCATCCTCTCGCACGTGTTTTTGCTCGACTAGCCTGCGGGATGCATCCTCTCGCACGTGTTTTTGCTCGACTAGCCATGCGCATCCCAAAAAACCTGCGCATGCGCATCCCACAAAACCTGCGCATGCGCATCCCACAAAACCTCGCACGTGTTTTTACTCGACTAGCCTGCGGGATGCATCCTCTCGCACGTGTTTTTGCTCGACTAGCCTGCGGGATGCATCTTCTCGCACGTGTTTTTGCTCGACTAGCCATGCGCATCCCAAAAAACCTGCGCATGCGCATCCCACAAAACCTGCGCATGCGCATCCCACAAAACCTCGCACGTGTTTTTACTCGACTAGCCTGCGGGATGCATCCTCTCGCACGTGTTTTTACTCGACTAGCCTGCGGGATGCATCCTCTCGCACGTGTTTTTACTCGACTAGCCATGCGCATCCCAAAAAACCTGCGCATGCGCATCCCACAAAACCTGCGCATGCGCATCCCACAAAACCTCGCACGTGTTTTTACTCGACTAGCCTGCGGGATGCATCCTCTCGCACGTGTTTTTACTCGACTAGCCTGCAGGATGCATCCTCTCGCACGTGTTTTTACTCGACTAGCCTGCGGGATGCATCCTCTCGCACGTGTTTTTGCTCGACTAGCCATGCGCATCCCAAAAAACCTGCGCATGCGCATCCCACAAAACCTGCGCATGCGCATCCCACAAAACCTCGCACGTGTTTTTACTCGACTAGCCTGCGGGATGCATCCTCTCGCACGTGTTTTTCCTCGACTAGCCATGCGCATCCCAAAAAACCTGCGCATGCGCATCCCAAAAAACCTGCGCATGCGCCTCCCACAAAACCTGCGCATGCGCATCCCACAAAACCTCGCACGTGTTTTTACTCGACTAGCCTGCGGGATGCATCCTCTCGCACGTGTTTTTGCTCGACTAGCCTGCGGGATGCATCCTCTCGCACGTGTTTTTGCTCGACTAGCCATGCGCATCCCAATAAACCTGCGCATGCGCATCCCACAATACCTGCGCATGCGCATCCCACAAAACCTCGCACGTGTTTTTACTCGACTAGCCTGTGGGATGCATCCTCTCGCACGTGTTTTTACTCGACTAGCCTGCGGGATGCATCCTCTCGCACGTGTTTTTACTCGTCTAGCCTGCGGGATGCATCCTCTCGCACGTGTTTTTGCTCGACTAGCCTGCGGGATGCATCCTCTCGCACGTGTTTTTGCTCGACTAGCCATGCGCATCCCAATAAACCTGCGCATGCGCATCCCACAATACCTGCGCATGCGCATCCCACAAAACCTCGCACGTGTTTTTACTCGACTAGCCTGTGGGATGCATCCTCTCGCACGTGTTTTTACTCGACTAGCCTGCGGGATGCATCCTCTCGCACGTGTTTTTACTCGTCTAGCCTGCGGGATGCATCCTCTCGCACGTGTTTTTGCTCGACTAGCCTGCGGGATGCATCCTCTCGCACGTGTTTTTCCTCGACTAGCCATGCGCATCCCAAAAAACCTGCGCATGCGCATCCCACAAAACCTGCGCATGCGCATCCCACAAAACCTCGCACGTGTTTTTACTCGACTAGCCTGCGGGATGCATCCTCTCGCACGTGTTTTTACTCGACTAGCCTGCGGGATGCATCCTCTCGCACGTGTTTTTACTCGACTAGCCTGCGGGATGCATCCTCTCGCACGTGTTTTTGCTCGACTAGCCTGCGGGATGCATCCTCCCGCACGTGTTTTTGCTCGACTAGGCATGCGCATCCCAAAAAACCTGCGCATGCGCATCCCACAAAACCTGCGCATGCGCATCCCACAAAACCTCGCACGTGTTTTTACTCGACTAGCATGCGGGATGCATCCTCTCGCACGTGTTTTTACTCGACTAGCCATGCGCATCCCAAAAAACCTGCGCATGCGCATCCCACAAAACCTACGCATGCGCATCCCACAAAACCTCGCACGTGTTTTTACTCGACTAGCCTGCGGGATGCATCCTCTCGCACGTGTTTTTACTCGACTAGCCTGCAGGATGCATCCTCTCGCACGTGTTTTTACTCGACTAGCCTGCGGGATGCATCCTCTCGCACGTGTTTTTGCTCGACTAGCCTGCGGGATGCATCCTCTCGCACGTGTTTTTGCTCGACTAGGCATGCGCATCCCAAAAAACCTGCGCAAGCGCATCCCAAAAAACCTGCGCATGCGCATCCCACAAAACCTGCGCATGCGCATCCCACAAAACCTCGCACGTGTTTTTACTCGACTAGCCTGCGGGATGCATCCTCTCGCACGTGTTTTTCCTCGACTAGCCATGCGCATCCCAAAAAACCTGCGAATGCGCCTCCCACAAAACCTGCGCATGCGCATCCCACAAAACCTCGCACGTGTTTTTACTCGACTAGCCTGCGGGATGCATCCTCTCGCACGTGTTTTTGCTCGACTAGCCTGCGGGATGCATCCTCTCGCACGTGTTTTTGCTCGACTAGCCATGCGCATCCCAAAAAACCTGCGCATGCGCATCCCACAAAACCTGCGCATGCGCATCCCACAAAACCTCGCACGTGTTTTTACTCGACTAGTCTGCGGGATGCATCCTCTCGCACGTGTTTTTGCTCGACTAGCCTGCGGGATGCATCCTCTCGCACGTGTTTTTGCTCGACTAGCCATGCGCATCCCAAAAAACCTGCGCATGCGCATCCCACAAAACCTGCGCATGCGCATCCCACAAAACCTCGCACGTGTTTTTACTCGACTAGCCTGCGGGATGCATCCTCTCGCACGTGTTTTTACTCGACTAGCCTGCGGGATGCATCCTCTCGCACGTGTTTTTACTCGACTAGCCATGCGCATCCCAAAAAACCTGCGCATGCGCATCCCACAAAACCTGCGCATGCGCATCCCACAAAACCTCGCACGTGTTTTTACTCGACTAGCCTGCGGGATGCATCCTCTCGCACGTGTTTTTACTCGACTAGCCTGCAGGATGCATCCTCTCGCACGTGTTTTTACTCGACTAGCCTGCGGGATGCATCCTCTCGCACGTGTTTTTGCTCGACTAGCCATGCGCATCCCAAAAAACCTGCGCATGCGCATCCCACAAAACCTGCGCATGCGCATCCCACAAAACCTTGCACGTGTTTTTACTCGACTAGCCTGCGGGATGCATCCTCTCGCACGTGTTTTTACTCGACTAGCCTTCGGGATTCATCCTCTCGCACGTGTTTTTACTCGACTAGCCTGCGGCATGCATCCTCTCGCACGTGTTTTTGCTCGACTAGCCTGCGGGATGCATCCTCTCGCACGTGTTTTTACTCGACTAGCCTGCGGGATGCATCCTCTCGCACGTGTTTTTACTCGACTAGCCATGCGCATCCCAAAAAACCTGCGCATGCGCATCCCAAAAAACCTGCGCATGCGCATCCCAAAAAACCTGCGCATGCGCATCCCACAAAACCTGCGCATGCGCATCCCACAAAACCTCGCACGTGTTTTTACTCGACTAGCCTGCGGGATGCATCCTCTCGCACGTGTTTTTGCTCGACTAGCCTGCGGGATGCATCCTCTCGCACGTGTTTTTACTCGACTAGCCTGCGGGATGCATCCTCTCGCACGTGTTTTTACTCGACTACCCTGCGGGATGCATCCTCTCGCACGTGTTTTTGCTCGACTAGCCATGCGCATCCCAAAAAAACCTGCGCATGCGCATCCCACAAAACCTGCGCATGCGCATCCCACAAAACCGTGCACGTGTTTTTACTCGACTAGCCTGCGGGATGCATCCTCTCGCACGTGTTTTTGCTCGACTAGCCTGCGGGATGCATCCTCTCGCACGTGTTTTTGCTCGACTAGCCTGCGGGATGCATCCTCTCGCACGTGTTTGTGCTCGACTAGCCTGCGGGATGCATCCTCTCGCACGTGTTTTTACTCGACTAGCCTGCGGGATGCATCCTCTCGCACGTGTTTTTGCTCGACTAGCCTGCGGGATGCATCCTCTCGCACGTGTTTTTGCTCGACTAGCCTGCGGGATGCATCCTCTCGCACGTGTTTTTACTCGACTAGCCTGCAGGATGCATCCTCTCGCACGTGTTTTTGCTCGACTAGCCTGCGGGACGCATCCTCTCGCACGTGTTTTTACTCGACTAGCCTGCGGGATGCATCCTCTCGCACGTGTTTTTGCTCGACTAGCCTGCGGGATGCATCCTCTCGCACGTGTTTTTGCTCGACTAGGCATGCGCATCCCAAAAAACCTGCGCATGCGCATCCCAAAAAACCTGCGCATGCGCATCCCACAAAACCTGCGCATGCGCATCCCACAAAACCTCGCACGTGTTTTTACTCGACTAGCCTGCGGGATGCATCCTCTCGCACGTGTTTTTCCTCGACTAGCCATGCGCATCCCAAAAAACCTGCGCATGCGCATCCCAAAAAACCTGCGCATGCGCCTCCCACAAAACCTGCGCATGCGCATCCCACAAAACCTCGCACGTGTTTTTACTCGACTAGCCTGTGGGATGCATCCTCTCGCACGTGTTTTTGCTCGACTAGCCTGCGGGATGCATCCTCTCGCACGCGTTTTTGCTCGACTAGCCATGCGCATCCCAAAAAACCTGCGCATGCGCATCCCACAAAACCTGCGCATGCGCATCCCACAAAACCTCGCACGTTTTTTTACTCGACTAGCCTGCGGGATGCATCCTCTCGCACGTGTTTTTACTCGACTAGCCTGCGGGATGCATCCTCTCGCACGTGTTTTTACTCGACTAGCCTGCGGGATGCATCCTCTCGCACGTGTTTTTACTCGTCTAGCCTGCGGGATGCATCCTCTCGCACTTGTTTTTGCTCGACTAGCCATGCGCATCCCAAAAAACCTGCGCATGCGCATCCCACAAAACCTGCGCATGCGCATCCCACAAAACCTGCGCATGCGCATCCCAAAAAACCTGCGCATGCGCATCCCACAAAACCTGCGCATGCGCATACCACAAAACCTCGCACGTGTTTTTACTCGAGTAGCCTGCGGGATGCATCCTCTCGCACGTGTTTTTGCTCGACTAGCCTGCGGGATGCATCCTCTCGCACGTGTTTTTGCTCGACTAGCCTGCGGGATGCATCCTCTCGCACGTGTTTTTGCTCGACTAGCCTGCGGGACGCATCCTCTCGCACGTCTTTTTACTCGACTAGCCTGCGGGATGCATCCTCTCGCACGTGTTTTTACTCGACTAGCCTGCGGGATGCATCCTCTCGCACGTGTTTTTACTCGACTACCCTGCGGGATGCATCCTCTCGCACGTGTTTTTGCTCGACTAGCCATGCGCATCCCAAAAAACCTGCGCATGCGCATCCCACAAAACCTGCGCATGCGCATCCCACAAAACCTCGCACGTGTTTTTACTCGACTAGCCTGCGGGATGCATCCTCTCGCACGTGTTTTTACTCGACTAGCCTGCAGGATGCATCCTCTCGCACGTGTTTTTACTCGACTAGCCTGCGGGATGCATCCTCTCGCACGTGTTTTTGCTCGACTAGCCTGCGGGATGCATCCTCTCGCACGTGTTTTTGCTCGACTAGGCATGCGCATCCGAAAAAACCTGCGCATGCGCATCCCACAAAACCTGCGCATGCGCATCCCACAAAACCTCGCACGTGTTTTTACTCGACAAGCCTGCGGGATGCATCCTCTCGCACGTGTTTTTCCTCGACTAGCCATGCGCATCCCAAAAAACCTGCGCATGCGCATCCCAAAAAACCTGCGCATGCGCTTCCCACAAAACCTCGCACGTGTTTTTACTCGACTAGCCTGCGGGATGCATCCTCTCGCACGTGTTTTTACTCGACTAGCCTGCGGGATGCATCCTCTCGCACGTGTTTTTACTCGACTAGCCTGCGGGATGCATCCTCTCGCACGTGTTTTTGCTCGACTAGCCATGCGCATCCCAAAAAACCTGCGCATGCGCATCCCACAAAACCTGCGCATGCGCATCCCACAAAACCTCGCACGTGTTTTTACTCGACTAGCCTGCGGGATGCATCCTCTCGCACGTGTTTTTGCTCGACTAGCCATGCGCATCCCAAAAAACCTGCGCATGCGCATCCCACAAAACCTGCGCATGCGCATCCCACAAAACCTCGCACGTGTTTTTACTCGACTAGCCTGCGGGATGCATCCTCTCGCACGTGTTTTTACTCGACTAGCCTGCAGGATGCATCCTCTCGCACGTGTTTTTGCTCGACTAGCCAGCGGGACGCATCCTCTCGCACGTGTTTTTACTCGACTAGCCTGCGGGATGCATCCTCTCGCACGTGTTTTTACTCGACTAGCCTTCGGGATTCATCCTCTCGCACGTGTTTTTACTCGACTAGCCTGCGGCATGCATCCTCTCGCACGTGTTTTTGCTCGACTAGCCTGCGGGATGCATCCTCTCGCACGTGTTTTTACTCGACTAGCCTGCGGGATGCATCCTCTCGCACGTGTTTTTACTCGACTAGCCATGCGCATCCCAAAAAACCTGCGCATGCGCATCCCACAAAACCTACGCATGCGCATCCCACAAAACCTCGCACGTGTTTTTACTCGACTAGCCTGCGGGATGCATCCTCTCGCACGTGTTTTTACTCGACTAGCCTGCAGGATGCATCCTCTCGCACGTGTTTTTACTCGACTAGCCTGCGGGATGCATCCTCTCGCACGTGTTTTTGCTCGACTAGGCATGCGCATCCCAAAAAACCTGCGCATGCGCATCCCACAAAACCTCGCACGTGTTTTTACTCGACTAGCCTGCGGGATGCATCCTCTCGCACGTGTTTTTACTCGACTACCCTGCGGGATGCATCCTCTCGCACGTGTTTTTGCTCGACTAGCCATGCGCATCCCAAAAAACCTGCGCATGCGCATCCCACAAAACCTGCGCATGCGCATCCCACAAAACCTCGCACGTGTTTTTACTCGACTAGCCTGCGGGATGCATCCTCTCGCACGTGTTTTTGCTCGACTAGCCTGCGGGATGCATCCTCTCGCACGTGTTTTTGCTCGACTAGGCATGAGCATCCCAAAAAACCTGCGCATGCGCATCCCAAAAAACCTGCGCATGCGCATCCCACAAAACCTCGCACGTGTTTTTACTCGACTAGCCTGCGGGATGCATCCTCTCGCACGTGTTTTTCCTCGACTAGCCATGCGCATCCCAAAAAACCTGCGCATGCGCATCCCAAAAAACCTGCGCATGCGCATCCCACAAAACCTGCGCATGCGCATCCCACAAAACCTCGCACGTGTTTTTACTCGACTAGCCTGCGGGATGCATCCTCTCGCACGTGTTTTTACTCGACTAGCCTGCGGGATGCATCCTCTCGCACGTGTTTTTGCTCGGCTAGCCTGCGGGATGCATCCTCTCGCACGTGTTTTTGCTCGACTAGGCATGCGCATCCCAAAAAACCTGCGCATGCGCATCCCACAAAACCTGCGCATGCGCATCCCACAAAACCTCGCACGTGTTTTTACTCGACTAGCCTGCGGGATGCATCCTCTCGCACGTGTTTTTGCTCGACTAGCCATGCGCATCCCAAAAAATCTGCGCATGCGCATCCCAAAAAACCTGCGCATGCGCCTCCCACAAAACCTGCGCATGCGCATCCCACAAAACCTCGCACGTGTTTTTACTCGACTAGCCTGCGGGATGCATCCTCTCGCACGTGTTTTTGCTCGACTAGCCTGCGGGATGCATCCTCTCGCACGTGTTTTTGCTCGACTAGCCATGCGCATCCCAAAAAACCTGCGCATGCGCATCCCACAAGACCTGCGCATGCGCATCCCACAAAACCTCGCACGTGTTTTTACTCGACTAGCCTGCGGGATGCATCCTCTCGCACGTGTTTTTGCTCGACTAGCCTGCGGGATGCATCTTCTCGCACGTGTTTTTGCTCGACTAGCCATGCGCATCCCAAAAAACCTGCGCATGCGCATCCCACAAAACCTGCGCATGCGCATCCCACAAAACCTCGCACGTGTTTTTACTCGACTAGCCTGCGGGATGCATCCTCTCGCACGTGTTTTTACTCGACTAGCCTGCGGGATGCATCCTCTCGCACGTGTTTTTACTCGACTAGCCATGCGCATCCCAAAAAACCTGCGCATGCGCATCCCACAAAACCTGCGCATGCGCATCCCACAAAACCTCGCACGTGTTTTTACTCGACTAGCCTGCGGGATGCATCCTCTCGCACGTGTTTTTACTCGACTAGCCTGCAGGATGCATCCTCTCGCACGTGTTTTTACTCGACTAGCCTGCGGGATGCATCCTCTCGCACGTGTTTTTGCTCGACTAGCCATGCGCATCCCAAAAAACCTGCGCATGCGCATCCCACAAAACCTGCGCATGCGCATCCCACAAAACCTCGCACGTGTTTTTACTCGACTAGCCTGCGGGATGCATCCTCTCGCACGTGTTTTTCCTCGACTAGCCATGCGCATCCCAAAAAACCTGCGCATGCGCATCCCAAAAAACCTGCGCATGCGCCTCCCACAAAACCTGCGCATGCGCATCCCACAAAACCTCGCACGTGTTTTTACTCGACTAGCCTGCGGGATGCATCCTCTCGCACGTGTTTTTGCTCGACTAGCCTGCGGGATGCATCCTCTCGCACGTGTTTTTGCTCGACTAGCCATGCGCATCCCAATAAACCTGCGCATGCGCATCCCACAATACCTGCGCATGCGCATCCCACAAAACCTCGCACGTGTTTTTACTCGACTAGCCTGTGGGATGCATCCTCTCGCACGTGTTTGTACTCGACTAGCCTGCGGGATGCATCCTCTCGCACGTGTTTTTACTCGTCTAGCCTGCGGGATGCATCCTCTCGCACGTGTTTTTGCTCGACTAGCCTGCGGGATGCATCCTCTCGCACGTGTTTTTGCTCGACTAGGCATGAGCATCCCAAAAAACCTGCGCATGCGCATCCCAAAAAACCTGCGCATGCGCATCCCACAAAACCTGCGCATGCGCATCCCACAAAACCTCGCACGTGTTTTTACTCGACTCGCCTGCGGGATGCATCCTCTCGCACGTGTTTTTCCTCGACTAGCCATGCGCATCCCAAAAAACCTGCGCATGCGCATCCCAAAAAACCTGCGCATGCGCATCCCACAAAACCTGCGCATGCGCATCCCACAAAACCTCGCACGTGTTTTTACTCGACTAGCCTGCGGGATGCATCCTCGCGCACGTGTTTTTACTCGACTAGCCTGCGGGATGCATCCTCTCGCACGTGTTTTTACTCGACTAGCCTGCGGGATGCATCCTCTCGCACGTGTTTTTGCTCGACTAGCCTGCGGGATGCATCCTCCCGCACGTGTTTTTGCTCGACTAGGCATGCGCATCCCAAAAAACCTGCGCATGCGCATCCCACAAAACCTGCGCATGCGCATCCCACAAAACCTCGCACGTGTTTTTACTCGACTAGCATGCGGGATGCATCCTCTCGCACGTGTTTTTACTCGACTAGCCATGCGCATCCCAAAAAACCTGCGCATGCGCATCCCACAAAACCTACGCATGCGCATCCCACAAAACCTCGCACGTGTTTTTACTCGACTAGCCTGCGGGATGCATCCTCTCGCACGTTTTTTTACTCGACTAGCCTGCAGGATGCATCCTCTCGCACGTGTTTTTACTCGACTAGCCTGCGGGATGCATCCTCTCGCACGTGTTTTTGCTCGACTAGCCTGCGGGATGCATCCTCTCGCACGTGTTTTTGCTCGACTAGCCTGCGGGATGCATCCTCTCGCACGTGTTTTTGCTCGACTAGCCTGCGGGATGCATCCTCTCGCACGTTTTTTTACTCGACTAGCCTGCAGGATGCATCCTCTCGCACGTGTTTTTACTCGTCTAGCCTGCGGGATGCATCCTCTCGCACTTGTTTTTGCTCGACTAGCCATGCGCATCCCAAAAAACCTGCGCATGCGCATCCCACAAAACCTGCGCATGCGCATCCCACAAAACCTGCGCATGCGCATCCCACAAAACCTGCGCATGCGCATCCCACAAAACCTCGCACGTGTTTTTACTCGACTAGCCTGCGGGATGCATCCTCTCGCACGTGTTTTTGCTCGACTAGCCTGCGGGATGCATCATCTCGCACGTGTTTTTGCTCGACTAGCCATGCGCATCCCAAAAAACCTGCGCATGCGCATCCCACAAAACCTGCGCATGCGCATCCCACAAAACCTCGCACGTGTTTTTACTCGACTAGCCTGCGGGATGCATCCTCTCGCACGTGTTTTTGCTCGACTAGCCATGCGCATCCCAAAAAACCTGCGCATGCGCATCCCACAAAACCTGCGCATGCGCATCCCACAAAACCTCGCACGTGTTTTTACTCGAGTAGCCTGCGGGATGCATCCTCTCGCACGTGTTTTTGCTCGACTAGCCTGCGGGATGCATCCTCTCGCACGTGTTTTTGCTCGACTAGCCTGCGGGATGCATCCTCTCGCACGTGTTTTTGCTCGACTAGCCTGCGGGACGCATCCTCTCGCACGTCTTTTTACTCGACTAGCCTGCGGGATGCATCCTCTCGCACGTGTTTTTACTCGACTAGCCTGCGGGATGCATCCTCTCGCACGTGTTTTTACTCGACTACCCTGCGGGATGCATCCTCTCGCACGTGTTTTTGCTCGACTAGCCATGCGCATCCCAAAAAACCTGCGCATGCGCATCCCACAAAACCTGCGCATGCGCATCCCACAAAACCTCGCACGTGTTTTTACTCGACTAGCCTGCGGGATGCATCCTCTCGCACGTGTTTTTACTCGACTAGCCTGCAGGATGCATCCTCTCGCACGTGTTTTTACTCGACTAGCCTGCGGGATGCATCCTCTCGCACGTGTTTTTGCTCGACTAGCCTGCGGGATGCATCCTCTCGCACGTGTTTTTGCTCGACTAGGCATGCGCATCCCAAAAAACCTGCGCATGCGCATCCCACAAAACCTGCGCATGCGCATCCCACAAAACCTCGCACGTGTTTTTACTCGACAAGCCTGCGGGATGCATCCTCTCGCACGTGTTTTTCCTCGACTAGCCATGCGCATCCCAAAAAACCTGCGCATGCGCATCCCAAAAAACCTGCGCATGCGCATCCCACAAAACCTCGCACGTGTTTTTACTCGACTAGCCTGCGGGATGCATCCTCTCGCACGTGTTTTTACTCGACTAGCCTGCGGGATGCATCCTCTCGCACGTGTTTTTACTCGACTAGCCTGCGGGATGCATCCTCTCGCACGTGTTTTTGCTCGACTAGCCATGCGCATCCCAAAAAACCTGCGCATGCGCATCCCACAAAACCTGCGCATGCGCATCCCACAAAACCTCGCACGTGTTTTTACTCGACTAGCCTGCGGGATGCATCCTCTCGCACGTGTTTTTGCTCGACTAGCCATGCGCATCCCAAAAAACCTGCGCATGCGCATCCCACAAAACCTGCGCATGCGCATCCCACAAAACCTCGCACGTGTTTTTACTCGACTAGCCTGCGGGATGCATCCTCTCGCACGTGTTTTTACTCGACTAGCCTGCAGGATGCATCCTCTCGCACGTGTTTTTGCTCGACTAGCCAGCGGGACGCATCCTCTCGCACGTGTTTTTACTCGACTAGCCTGCGGGATGCATCCTCTCGCACGTGTTTTTACTCGACTAGCCTTCGGGATTCATCCTCTCGCACGTGTTTTTACTCGACTAGCCTGCGGCATGCATCCTCTCGCACGTGTTTTTGCTCGACTAGCCTGCGGGATGCATCCTCTCGCACGTGTTTTTACTCGACTAGCCTGCGGGATGCATCCTCTCGCACGTGTTTTTACTCGACTAGCCTGCAGGATGCATCCTCTCGCACGTGTTTTTACTCGACTAGCCTGCGGGATGCATCCTCTCGCACGTGTTTTTGCTCGACTAGCCATGCGCATCCCAAAAAACCTGCGCATGCGCATCCCACAAAACCTCGCACGTGTTTTTACTCGACTAGCCTGCGGGATGCATCCTCTCGCACGTGTTTTTACTCGACTACCCTGCGGGATGCATCCTCTCGCACGTGTTTTTGCTCGACTAGCCTGCGGGATGCATCCTCTCGCACGTGTTTTTGCTCGACTAGCCATGCGCATCCCAAAAAACCTGCGCATGCGCATCCCACAAAACCTGCGCATGCGCATCCCACAAAACCTCGCACGTGTTTTTACTCGACTAGCCTGCGGGATGCATCCTCTCGCACGTGTTTTTGCTCGACTAGCCATGCGCATCCCAAAAAACCTGCGCATGCGCATCCCACAAAACCTGCGCATGCGCATCCCACAAAACCTCGCACGTGTTTTTACTCGACTAGCCTGCGGGATGCATCCTCTCGCACGTGTTTTTACTCGACTAGCCTGCAGGATGCATCCTCTCGCACGTGTTTTTGCTCGACTAGCCAGCGGGACGCATCCTCTCGCACGTGTTTTTACTCGACTAGCCTGCGGGATGCATCCTCTCGCACGTGTTTTTACTCGACTAGCCTTCGGGATTCATCCTCTCGCACGTGTTTTTACTCGACTAGCCTGCGGCATGCATCCTCTCGCACGTGTTTTTGCTCGACTAGCCTGCGGGATGCATCCTCTCGCACGTGTTTTTACTCGACTAGCCTGCGGGATGCATCCTCTCGCACGTGTTTTTACTCGACTAGCCATGCGCATCCCAAAAAACCTGCGCATGCGCATCCCACAAAACCTACGCATGCGCATCCCACAAAACCTCGCACGTGTTTTTACTCGACTAGCCTGCGGGATGCATCCTCTCGCACGTGTTTTTACTCGACTAGCCTGCAGGATGCATCCTCTCGCACGTGTTTTTACTCGACTAGCCTGCGGGATGCATCCTCTCGCACGTGTTTTTGCTCGACTAGCCATGCGCATCCCAAAAAACCTGCGCATGCGCATCCCACAAAACCTCGCCCGTGTTTTTACTCGACTAGCCTGCGGGATGCATCCTCTCGCACGTGTTTTTACTCGACTACCCTGCGGGATGCATCCTCTCGCACGTGTTTTTGCTCGACTAGCCATGCGCATCCCAAAAAACCTGCGCATGCGCATCCCACAAAACCTGCGCATGCGCATCCCACAAAACCTCGCACGTGTTTTTACTCGACTAGCCTGCGGGATGCATCCTCTCGCACGTGTTTTTACTCGACTAGCCTGCAGGATGCATCCTCTCGCACGTGTTTTTACTCGACTAGCCTGCGGGATGCATCCTCTCGCACGTGTTTTTACTCGACTAGCCTGCGGGATGCATCCTCTCGCACGTGTTTTTACTGGACTAGCCAGCGGGATGCATCCTCTCGCACGTGTTTTTGCTCGACTAGCCTGCGGGATGCATCCTCTCGCACGTGGTTTTGCTCGACTAGGCATGCGCATCCCAAAAAACCTGCGCATGCGCATCCCAAAAAACCTGCGCATGCGCATCCCACAAAACCTGCGCATGCGCATCCCACAAAACCTCGCACGTGTTTTTACTCGACTAGCCTGCGGGATGCATCCTCTCGCACGTGTTTTTCCTCGACTAGCCATGCGCATCCCAAAAAACCTGCGCATGCGCATCCCAAAAAACCTGCGCATGCGCCTCCCACAAAACCTGCGCATGCGCATCCCACAAAACCTCGCACGTGTTTTTACTCGACTAGCCTGCGGGATGCATCCTCTCGCACGTGTTTTTGCTCGACTAGCCTGCGGGATGCATCCTCTCGCACGTGTTTTTGCTCGACTAGCCATGCGCATCCCAATAAACCTGCGCATGCGCATCCCAAAAAACCTGCGCATGCGCCTCCCACAAAACCTGCGCATGCGCATCCCACAAAACCTCGCACGTGTTTTTACTCGACTAGCCTGCGGGATGCATCCTCTCGCACGTGTTTTTGCTCGACTAGCCTGCGGGATGCATCCTCTCGCACGTGTTTTTGCTCGACTAGCCATGCGCATCCCAAAAAACCTGCGCATGCGCATCCCACAAAACCTGCGCATGCGCATCCCACAAAACCTCGCACGTGTTTTTACTCGACTAGCCTGCGGGATGCATCCTCTCGCACGTGTTTTTACTCGACTAGCCTGCAGGATGCATCCTCTCGCACGTGTTTTTACTCGACTAGCCTGCGGGATGCATCCTCTCGCACGTGTTTTTGCTCGACTAGCCATGCGCATCCCAAAAAACCTGCGCATGCGCATCCCACAAAACCTGCGCATGCGCATCCCACAAAACCTCGCACGTGTTTTTACTCGACTAGCCTGCGGGATGCATCCTCTCGCACGTGTTTTTCCTCGACTAGCCATGCGCATCCCAAAAAACCTGCGCATGCGCATCCCAAAAAACCTGCGCATGCGCATCCCAAAAAACCTGCGCATGCGCCTCCCACAAAACCTGCGCATGCGCATCCCACAAAACCTCGCACGTGTTTTTACTCGACTAGCCTGCGGGATGCATCCTCTCGCACGTGTTTTTGCTCGACTAGCCTGCGAGATGCATCCTCTCGCACGTGTTTTTGTTCGACTAGCCATGCGCATCCCAATAAACCTGCGCATGCGCATCCCACAATACCTGCGCATGCGCATCCCACAAAACCTCGCACGTGTTTTTACTCGACTAGCCTGTGGGATGCATCCTCTCGCACGTGTTTTTACTCGACTAGCCTGCGGGATGCATCCTCTCGCACGTGTTTTTACTCGTCTAGCCTGCGGGATGCATCCTCTCGCACGTGTTTTTGCTCGACTAGCCTGCGGGATGCATCCTCTCGCACGTGTTTTTGCTCGACTAGGCATGAGCATCCCAAAAAACCTGCGCATGCGCATCCCAAAAAACCTGCGCATGCGCATCCCACAAAACCTGCGCATGCGCATCCCACAAAACCTCGCACGTGTTTTTACTCGACTATCCTGCGGGATGCATCCTCTCGCACGTGTTTTTCCTCGACTAGCCATGCGCATCCCAAAAAACCTGCGCATGCGCATCCCAAAAAACCTGCGCATGCGCATCCCACAAAACCTGCGCATGCGCATCCCACAAAACCTCGCAAGTGTTTTTACTCGACTAGCCTGCGGGATGCATCCTCTCGCACGTGTTTTTACTCGACTAGCCTGCGGGATGCATCCTCTCGCACGTGTTTTTACTCGACTAGCCATGCGCATCCCAAAAAACCTGCGCATGCGCATCCCACAAAACCTGCGCATGCGCATCCCACAAAACCTCGCACGTGTTTTTACTCGACTAGCCTGCGGGATGCATCCTCTCGCACGTGTTTTTACTCGACTAGCCTGCAGGATGCATCCTCTCGCACGTGTTTTTACTCGACTAGCCTGCGGGATGCATCCTCTCGCACGTGTTTTTGCTCGACTAGCCATGCGCATCCCAAAAAACCTGCGCATGCGCATCCCACAAAACCTGCGCATGCGCATCCCACATAACCTCGCACGTGTTTTTACTCGACTAGCCTGCGGGATGCATCCTCTCGCACGTGTTTTTCCTCGACTAGCCATGCGCATCCCAAAAAACCTGCGCATGCGCATCCCAAAAAACCTGCGCATGCGCCTCCCACAAAACCTGCGCATGCGCATCCCACAAAACCTCGCACGTGTTTTTACTCGACTAGCCTGCGGGATGCATCCTCTCGCACGTGTTTTTGCTCGACTAGCCTGCGGGATGCATCCTCTCGCACGTGTTTTTGCTCGACTAGCCATGCGCATCCCAATAAACCTGCGCATGCGCATCCCACAATACCTGCGCATGCGCATCCCACAAAACCTCGCACGTGTTTTTACTCGACTAGCCTGTGGGATGCATCCTCTCGCACGTGTTTTTACTCGACTAGCCTGCGGGATGCATCCTCTCGCATGTGTTTTTACTCGTCTAGCCTGCGGGATGCATCCTCTCGCACGTGTTTTTGCTCGACTAGCCTGCGGGATGCATCCTCTCGCACGTGTTTTTGCTCGACTAGGCATGAGCATCCCAAAAAACCTGCGCATGCGCATCCCAAAAAACCTGCGCATGCGCATCCCACAAAACCTGCGCATGCGCATCCCACAAAACCTCGCACGTGTTTTTACTCGACTAGCCTGCGGGATGCATCCTCTCGCACGTGTTTTTACTCGACTAGCCTGCAGGATGCATCCTCTCGCACGTGTTTTTACTCGACTAGCCTGCGGGATGCATCCTCTCGCACGTGTTTTTACTCGACTAGCCTGCGGGATGCATCCTCTCGCACGTGTTTTTGCTCGACTAGCCATGCGCATCCCAAAAAACCTGCGCATGCGCATCCCACAAAACCTGCGCATGCGCATCCCACATAACCTCGCACGTGTTTTTACTCGACTAGCCTGCGGGATGCATCCTCTCGCACGTGTTTTTCCTCGACTAGCCATGCGCATCCCAAAAAACCTGCGCATGCGCATCCCAAAAAACCTGCGCATGCGCCTCCCACAAAACCTGCGCATGCGCATCCCACAAAACCTCGCACGTGTTTTTACTCGACTAGCCTGCGGGATGCATCCTCTCGCACGTGTTTTTGCTCGACTAGCCTGCGGGATGCATCCTCTCGCACGTGTTTTTGCTCGACTAGCCATGCGCATCCCAATAAACCTGCGCATGCGCATCCCACAATACCTGCGCATGCGCATCCCACAAAACCTCGCACGTGTTTTTACTCGACTAGCCTGTGGGATGCATCCTCTCGCACGTGTTTGTACTCGACTAGCCTGCGGGATGCATCCTCTCGCACGTGTTTTTACTCGTCTAGCCTGCGGGATGCATCCTCTCGCACGTGTTTTTGCTCGACTAGCCTGCGGGATGCATCCTCTCGCACGTGTTTTTGCTCGACTAGGCATGAGCATCCCAAAAAACCTGCGCATGCGCATCCCAAAAAACCTGCGCATGCGCATCCCACAAAACCTGCGCATGCGCATCCCACAAAACCTCGCACGTGTTTTTACTCGACTCGCCTGCGGGATGCATCCTCTCGCACGTGTTTTTCCTCGACTAGCCATGCGCATCCCAAAAAACCTGCGCATGCGCATCCCAAAAAACCTGCGCATGCGCATCCCACAAAACCTGCGCATGCGCATCCCACAAAACCTCGCACGTGTTTTTACTCGACTAGCCTGCGGGATGCATCCTCGCGCACGTGTTTTTACTCGACTAGCCTGCGGGATGCATCCTCTCGCACGTGTTTTTACTCGACTAGCCTGCGGGATGCATCCTCTCGCACGTGTTTTTGCTCGACTAGCCTGCGGGATGCATCCTCCCGCACGTGTTTTTGCTCGACTAGGCATGCGCATCCCAAAAAACCTGCGCATGCGCATCCCACAAAACCTGCGCATGCGCATCCCACAAAACCTCGCACGTGTTTTTACTCGACTAGCATGCGGGATGCATCCTCTCGCACGTGTTTTTACTCGACTAGCCATGCGCATCCCAAAAAACCTGCGCATGCGCATCCCACAAAACCTACGCATGCGCATCCCACAAAACCTCGCACGTGTTTTTACTCGACTAGCCTGCGGGATGCATCCTCTCGCACGTTTTTTTACTCGACTAGCCTGCAGGATGCATCCTCTCGCACGTGTTTTTACTCGACTAGCCTGCGGGATGCATCCTCTCGCACGTGTTTTTGCTCGACTAGCCTGCGGGATGCATCCTCTCGCACGTGTTTTTGCTCGACTAGCCTGCGGGATGCATCCTCTCGCACGTGTTTTTGCTCGACTAGCCTGCGGGATGCATCCTCTCGCACGTTTTTTTACTCGACTAGCCTGCAGGATGCATCCTCTCGCACGTGTTTTTACTCGTCTAGCCTGCGGGATGCATCCTCTCGCACTTGTTTTTGCTCGACTAGCCATGCGCATCCCAAAAAACCTGCGCATGCGCATCCCACAAAACCTGCGCATGCGCATCCCACAAAACCTGCGCATGCGCATCCCACAAAACCTGCGCATGCGCATCCCACAAAACCTCGCACGTGTTTTTACTCGACTAGCCTGCGGGATGCATCCTCTCGCACGTGTTTTTGCTCGACTAGCCTGCGGGATGCATCATCTCGCACGTGTTTTTGCTCGACTAGCCATGCGCATCCCAAAAAACCTGCGCATGCGCATCCCACAAAACCTGCGCATGCGCATCCCACAAAACCTCGCACGTGTTTTTACTCGACTAGCCTGCGGGATGCATCCTCTCGCACGTGTTTTTGCTCGACTAGCCATGCGCATCCCAAAAAACCTGCGCATGCGCATCCCACAAAACCTGCGCATGCGCATCCCACAAAACCTCGCACGTGTTTTTACTCGAGTAGCCTGCGGGATGCATCCTCTCGCACGTGTTTTTGCTCGACTAGCCTGCGGGATGCATCCTCTCGCACGTGTTTTTGCTCGACTAGCCTGCGGGATGCATCCTCTCGCACGTGTTTTTGCTCGACTAGCCTGCGGGACGCATCCTCTCGCACGTCTTTTTACTCGACTAGCCTGCGGGATGCATCCTCTCGCACGTGTTTTTACTCGACTAGCCTGCGGGATGCATCCTCTCGCACGTGTTTTTACTCGACTACCCTGCGGGATGCATCCTCTCGCACGTGTTTTTGCTCGACTAGCCATGCGCATCCCAAAAAACCTGCGCATGCGCATCCCACAAAACCTGCGCATGCGCATCCCACATAACCTCGCACGTGTTTTTACTCGACTAGCCTGCGGGATGCATCCTCTCGCACGTGTTTTTCCTCGACTAGCCATGCGCATCCCAAAAAACCTGCGCATGCGCATCCCAAAAAACCTGCGCATGCGCCTCCCACAAAACCTGCGCATGCGCATCCCACAAAACCTCGCACGTGTTTTTACTCGACTAGCCTGCGGGATGCATCCTCTCGCACGTGTTTTTGCTCGACTAGCCTGCGGGATGCATCCTCTCGCACGTGTTTTTGCTCGACTAGCCATGCGCATCCCAATAAACCTGCGCATGCGCATCCCACAATACCTGCGCATGCGCATCCCACAAAACCTCGCACGTGTTTTTACTCGACTAGCCTGTGGGATGCATCCTCTCGCACGTGTTTGTACTCGACTAGCCTGCGGGATGCATCCTCTCGCACGTGTTTTTACTCGTCTAGCCTGCGGGATGCATCCTCTCGCACGTGTTTTTGCTCGACTAGCCTGCGGGATGCATCCTCTCGCACGTGTTTTTGCTCGACTAGGCATGAGCATCCCAAAAAACCTGCGCATGCGCATCCCAAAAAACCTGCGCATGCGCATCCCACAAAACCTGCGCATGCGCATCCCACAAAACCTCGCACGTGTTTTTACTCGACTCGCCTGCGGGATGCATCCTCTCGCACGTGTTTTTCCTCGACTAGCCATGCGCATCCCAAAAAACCTGCGCATGCGCATCCCAAAAAACCTGCGCATGCGCATCCCACAAAACCTGCGCATGCGCATCCCACAAAACCTCGCACGTGTTTTTACTCGACTAGCCTGCGGGATGCATCCTCGCGCACGTGTTTTTACTCGACTAGCCTGCGGGATGCATCCTCTCGCACGTGTTTTTACTCGACTAGCCTGCGGGATGCATCCTCTCGCACGTGTTTTTGCTCGACTAGCCTGCGGGATGCATCCTCCCGCACGTGTTTTTGCTCGACTAGGCATGCGCATCCCAAAAAACCTGCGCATGCGCATCCCACAAAACCTGCGCATGCGCATCCCACAAAACCTCGCACGTGTTTTTACTCGACTAGCATGCGGGATGCATCCTCTCGCACGTGTTTTTACTCGACTAGCCATGCGCATCCCAAAAAACCTGCGCATGCGCATCCCACAAAACCTACGCATGCGCATCCCACAAAACCTCGCACGTGTTTTTACTCGACTAGCCTGCGGGATGCATCCTCTCGCACGTTTTTTTACTCGACTAGCCTGCAGGATGCATCCTCTCGCACGTGTTTTTACTCGACTAGCCTGCGGGATGCATCCTCTCGCACGTGTTTTTGCTCGACTAGCCTGCGGGATGCATCCTCTCGCACGTGTTTTTGCTCGACTAGCCTGCGGGATGCATCCTCTCGCACGTGTTTTTGCTCGACTAGCCTGCGGGATGCATCCTCTCGCACGTTTTTTTACTCGACTAGCCTGCAGGATGCATCCTCTCGCACGTGTTTTTACTCGTCTAGCCTGCGGGATGCATCCTCTCGCACTTGTTTTTGCTCGACTAGCCATGCGCATCCCAAAAAACCTGCGCATGCGCATCCCACAAAACCTGCGCATGCGCATCCCACAAAACCTGCGCATGCGCATCCCACAAAACCTGCGCATGCGCATCCCACAAAACCTCGCACGTGTTTTTACTCGACTAGCCTGCGGGATGCATCCTCTCGCACGTGTTTTTGCTCGACTAGCCTGCGGGATGCATCATCTCGCACGTGTTTTTGCTCGACTAGCCATGCGCATCCCAAAAAACCTGCGCATGCGCATCCCACAAAACCTGCGCATGCGCATCCCACAAAACCTCGCACGTGTTTTTACTCGACTAGCCTGCGGGATGCATCCTCTCGCACGTGTTTTTGCTCGACTAGCCATGCGCATCCCAAAAAACCTGCGCATGCGCATCCCACAAAACCTGCGCATGCGCATCCCACAAAACCTCGCACGTGTTTTTACTCGAGTAGCCTGCGGGATGCATCCTCTCGCACGTGTTTTTGCTCGACTAGCCTGCGGGATGCATCCTCTCGCACGTGTTTTTGCTCGACTAGCCTGCGGGATGCATCCTCTCGCACGTGTTTTTGCTCGACTAGCCTGCGGGACGCATCCTCTCGCACGTCTTTTTACTCGACTAGCCTGCGGGATGCATCCTCTCGCACGTGTTTTTACTCGACTAGCCTGCGGGATGCATCCTCTCGCACGTGTTTTTACTCGACTACCCTGCGGGATGCATCCTCTCGCACGTGTTTTTGCTCGACTAGCCATGCGCATCCCAAAAAACCTGCGCATGCGCATCCCACAAAACCTGCGCATGCGCATCCCACAAAACCTCGCACGTGTTTTTACTCGACTAGCCTGCGGGATGCATCCTCTCGCACGTGTTTTTACTCGACTAGCCTGCAGGATGCATCCTCTCGCACGTGTTTTTACTCGACTAGCCTGCGGGATGCATCCTCTCGCACGTGTTTTTGCTCGACTAGCCTGCGGGATGCATCCTCTCGCACGTGTTTTTGCTCGACTAGGCATGCGCATCCCAAAAAACCTGCGCATGCGCATCCCACAAAACCTGCGCATGCGCATCCCACAAAACCTCGCACGTGTTTTTACTCGACAAGCCTGCGGGATGCATCCTCTCGCACGTGTTTTTCCTCGACTAGCCATGCGCATCCCAAAAAACCTGCGCATGCGCATCCCAAAAAACCTGCGCATGCGCATCCCACAAAACCTCGCACGTGTTTTTACTCGACTAGCCTGCGGGATGCATCCTCTCGCACGTGTTTTTACTCGACTAGCCTGCGGGATGCATCCTCTCGCACGTGTTTTTACTCGACTAGCCTGCGGGATGCATCCTCTCGCACGTGTTTTTGCTCGACTAGCCATGCGCATCCCAAAAAACCTGCGCATGCGCATCCCACAAAACCTGCGCATGCGCATCCCACAAAACCTCGCACGTGTTTTTACTCGACTAGCCTGCGGGATGCATCCTCTCGCACGTGTTTTTGCTCGACTAGCCATGCGCATCCCAAAAAACCTGCGCATGCGCATCCCACAAAACCTGCGCATGCGCATCCCACAAAACCTCGCACGTGTTTTTACTCGACTAGCCTGCGGGATGCATCCTCTCGCACGTGTTTTTACTCGACTAGCCTGCAGGATGCATCCTCTCGCACGTGTTTTTGCTCGACTAGCCAGCGGGACGCATCCTCTCGCACGTGTTTTTACTCGACTAGCCTGCGGGATGCATCCTCTCGCACGTGTTTTTACTCGACTAGCCTTCGGGATTCATCCTCTCGCACGTGTTTTTACTCGACTAGCCTGCGGCATGCATCCTCTCGCACGTGTTTTTGCTCGACTAGCCTGCGGGATGCATCCTCTCGCACGTGTTTTTACTCGACTAGCCTGCGGGATGCATCCTCTCGCACGTGTTTTTACTCGACTAGCCTGCAGGATGCATCCTCTCGCACGTGTTTTTACTCGACTAGCCTGCGGGATGCATCCTCTCGCACGTGTTTTTGCTCGACTAGCCATGCGCATCCCAAAAAACCTGCGCATGCGCATCCCACAAAACCTCGCACGTGTTTTTACTCGACTAGCCTGCGGGATGCATCCTCTCGCACGTGTTTTTACTCGACTACCCTGCGGGATGCATCCTCTCGCACGTGTTTTTGCTCGACTAGCCTGCGGGATGCATCCTCTCGCACGTGTTTTTGCTCGACTAGCCATGCGCATCCCAAAAAACCTGCGCATGCGCATCCCACAAAACCTGCGCATGCGCATCCCACAAAACCTCGCACGTGTTTTTACTCGACTAGCCTGCGGGATGCATCCTCTCGCACGTGTTTTTGCTCGACTAGCCATGCGCATCCCAAAAAACCTGCGCATGCGCATCCCACAAAACCTGCGCATGCGCATCCCACAAAACCTCGCACGTGTTTTTACTCGACTAGCCTGCGGGATGCATCCTCTCGCACGTGTTTTTACTCGACTAGCCTGCAGGATGCATCCTCTCGCACGTGTTTTTGCTCGACTAGCCAGCGGGACGCATCCTCTCGCACGTGTTTTTACTCGACTAGCCTGCGGGATGCATCCTCTCGCACGTGTTTTTACTCGACTAGCCTTCGGGATTCATCCTCTCGCACGTGTTTTTACTCGACTAGCCTGCGGCATGCATCCTCTCGCACGTGTTTTTGCTCGACTAGCCTGCGGGATGCATCCTCTCGCACGTGTTTTTACTCGACTAGCCTGCGGGATGCATCCTCTCGCACGTGTTTTTACTCGACTAGCCATGCGCATCCCAAAAAACCTGCGCATGCGCATCCCACAAAACCTACGCATGCGCATCCCACAAAACCTCGCACGTGTTTTTACTCGACTAGCCTGCGGGATGCATCCTCTCGCACGTGTTTTTACTCGACTAGCCTGCAGGATGCATCCTCTCGCACGTGTTTTTACTCGACTAGCCTGCGGGATGCATCCTCTCGCACGTGTTTTTGCTCGACTAGCCATGCGCATCCCAAAAAACCTGCGCATGCGCATCCCACAAAACCTCGCCCGTGTTTTTACTCGACTAGCCTGCGGGATGCATCCTCTCGCACGTGTTTTTACTCGACTACCCTGCGGGATGCATCCTCTCGCACGTGTTTTTGCTCGACTAGCCATGCGCATCCCAAAAAACCTGCGCATGCGCATCCCACAAAACCTGCGCATGCGCATCCCACAAAACCTCGCACGTGTTTTTACTCGACTAGCCTGCGGGATGCATCCTCTCGCACGTGTTTTTACTCGACTAGCCTGCAGGATGCATCCTCTCGCACGTGTTTTTACTCGACTAGCCTGCGGGATGCATCCTCTCGCACGTGTTTTTACTCGACTAGCCTGCGGGATGCATCCTCTCGCACGTGTTTTTACTGGACTAGCCAGCGGGATGCATCCTCTCGCACGTGTTTTTGCTCGACTAGCCTGCGGGATGCATCCTCTCGCACGTGGTTTTGCTCGACTAGGCATGCGCATCCCAAAAAACCTGCGCATGCGCATCCCAAAAAACCTGCGCATGCGCATCCCACAAAACCTGCGCATGCGCATCCCACAAAACCTCGCACGTGTTTTTACTCGACTAGCCTGCGGGATGCATCCTCTCGCACGTGTTTTTCCTCGACTAGCCATGCGCATCCCAAAAAACCTGCGCATGCGCATCCCAAAAAACCTGCGCATGCGCCTCCCACAAAACCTGCGCATGCGCATCCCACAAAACCTCGCACGTGTTTTTACTCGACTAGCCTGCGGGATGCATCCTCTCGCACGTGTTTTTGCTCGACTAGCCTGCGGGATGCATCCTCTCGCACGTGTTTTTGCTCGACTAGCCATGCGCATCCCAATAAACCTGCGCATGCGCATCCCAAAAAACCTGCGCATGCGCCTCCCACAAAACCTGCGCATGCGCATCCCACAAAACCTCGCACGTGTTTTTACTCGACTAGCCTGCGGGATGCATCCTCTCGCACGTGTTTTTGCTCGACTAGCCTGCGGGATGCATCCTCTCGCACGTGTTTTTGCTCGACTAGCCATGCGCATCCCAAAAAACCTGCGCATGCGCATCCCACAAAACCTGCGCATGCGCATCCCACAAAACCTCGCACGTGTTTTTACTCGACTAGCCTGCGGGATGCATCCTCTCGCACGTGTTTTTACTCGACTAGCCTGCAGGATGCATCCTCTCGCACGTGTTTTTACTCGACTAGCCTGCGGGATGCATCCTCTCGCACGTGTTTTTGCTCGACTAGCCATGCGCATCCCAAAAAACCTGCGCATGCGCATCCCACAAAACCTGCGCATGCGCATCCCACAAAACCTCGCACGTGTTTTTACTCGACTAGCCTGCGGGATGCATCCTCTCGCACGTGTTTTTCCTCGACTAGCCATGCGCATCCCAAAAAACCTGCGCATGCGCATCCCAAAAAACCTGCGCATGCGCATCCCAAAAAACCTGCGCATGCGCCTCCCACAAAACCTGCGCATGCGCATCCCACAAAACCTCGCACGTGTTTTTACTCGACTAGCCTGCGGGATGCATCCTCTCGCACGTGTTTTTGCTCGACTAGCCTGCGAGATGCATCCTCTCGCACGTGTTTTTGTTCGACTAGCCATGCGCATCCCAATAAACCTGCGCATGCGCATCCCACAATACCTGCGCATGCGCATCCCACAAAACCTCGCACGTGTTTTTACTCGACTAGCCTGTGGGATGCATCCTCTCGCACGTGTTTTTACTCGACTAGCCTGCGGGATGCATCCTCTCGCACGTGTTTTTACTCGTCTAGCCTGCGGGATGCATCCTCTCGCACGTGTTTTTGCTCGACTAGCCTGCGGGATGCATCCTCTCGCACGTGTTTTTGCTCGACTAGGCATGAGCATCCCAAAAAACCTGCGCATGCGCATCCCAAAAAACCTGCGCATGCGCATCCCACAAAACCTGCGCATGCGCATCCCACAAAACCTCGCACGTGTTTTTACTCGACTATCCTGCGGGATGCATCCTCTCGCACGTGTTTTTCCTCGACTAGCCATGCGCATCCCAAAAAACCTGCGCATGCGCATCCCAAAAAACCTGCGCATGCGCATCCCACAAAACCTGCGCATGCGCATCCCACAAAACCTCGCAAGTGTTTTTACTCGACTAGCCTGCGGGATGCATCCTCTCGCACGTGTTTTTACTCGACTAGCCTGCGGGATGCATCCTCTCGCACGTGTTTTTACTCGACTAGCCATGCGCATCCCAAAAAACCTGCGCATGCGCATCCCACAAAACCTGCGCATGCGCATCCCACAAAACCTCGCACGTGTTTTTACTCGACTAGCCTGCGGGATGCATCCTCTCGCACGTGTTTTTACTCGACTAGCCTGCAGGATGCATCCTCTCGCACGTGTTTTTACTCGACTAGCCTGCGGGATGCATCCTCTCGCACGTGTTTTTGCTCGACTAGCCATGCGCATCCCAAAAAACCTGCGCATGCGCATCCCACAAAACCTGCGCATGCGCATCCCACATAACCTCGCACGTGTTTTTACTCGACTAGCCTGCGGGATGCATCCTCTCGCACGTGTTTTTCCTCGACTAGCCATGCGCATCCCAAAAAACCTGCGCATGCGCATCCCAAAAAACCTGCGCATGCGCCTCCCACAAAACCTGCGCATGCGCATCCCACAAAACCTCGCACGTGTTTTTACTCGACTAGCCTGCGGGATGCATCCTCTCGCACGTGTTTTTGCTCGACTAGCCTGCGGGATGCATCCTCTCGCACGTGTTTTTGCTCGACTAGCCATGCGCATCCCAATAAACCTGCGCATGCGCATCCCACAATACCTGCGCATGCGCATCCCACAAAACCTCGCACGTGTTTTTACTCGACTAGCCTGTGGGATGCATCCTCTCGCACGTGTTTTTACTCGACTAGCCTGCGGGATGCATCCTCTCGCATGTGTTTTTACTCGTCTAGCCTGCGGGATGCATCCTCTCGCACGTGTTTTTGCTCGACTAGCCTGCGGGATGCATCCTCTCGCACGTGTTTTTGCTCGACTAGGCATGAGCATCCCAAAAAACCTGCGCATGCGCATCCCAAAAAACCTGCGCATGCGCATCCCACAAAACCTGCGCATGCGCATCCCACAAAACCTCGCACGTGTTTTTACTCGACTAGCCTGCGGGATGCATCCTCTCGCACGTGTTTTTCCTCGACTAGCCATGCGCATCCCAAAAAACCTGCGCATGCGCATCCCAAAAAACCTGCGCATGCGCATCCCACAAAACCTGCGCATGCGCATCCCACAAAACCTCGCAAGTGTTTTTACTCGACTAGCCTGCGGGATGCATCCTCTCGCACGTGTTTTTACTCGACTAGCCTGCGGGATGCATCCTCTCGCACGTGTTTTTACTCGACTAGCCATGCGCATCCCAAAAAACCTGCGCATGCGCATCCCACAAAACCTGCGCATGCGCATCCCACAAAACCTCGCACGTGTTTTTACTCGACTAGCCTGCGGGATGCATCCTCTCGCACGTGTTTTTACTCGACTAGCCTGCAGGATGCATCCTCTCGCACGTGTTTTTACTCGACTAGCCTGCGGGATGCATCCTCTCGCACGTGTTTTTGCTCGACTAGCCATGCGCATCCCAAAAAACCTGCGCATGCGCATCCCACAAAACCTGCGCATGCGCATCCCACAAAACCTCGCACGTGTTTTTACTCGACTAGCCTGCGGGATGCATCCTCTCGCACGTGTTTTTCCTCGACTAGCCATGCGCATCCCAAAAAACCTGCGCATGCGCATCCCAAAAAACCTGCGCATGCGCCTCCCACAAAACCTGCGCATGCGCATCCCACAAAACCTCGCACGTGTTTTTACTCGACTAGCCTGTGGGATGCATCCTCTCGCACGTGTTTTTGCTCGACTAGCCTGCGGGATGCATCCTCTCGCACGTGTTTTTGCTCGACTAGCCATGCGCATCCCAATAAACCTGCGCATGCGCATCCCACAATACCTGCGCATGCGCATCCCACAAAACCTCGCACGTGTTTTTACTCGACTAGCCTGTGGGATGCATCCTCTCGCACGTGTTTTTACTCGACTAGCCTGCGGGATGCATCCTCTCGCACGTGTTTTTACTCGTCTAGCCTGCGGGATGCATCCTCTCGCACGTGTTTTTGCTCGACTAGCCTGCGGGATGCATCCTCTCGCACGTGTTTTTGCTCGACTAGGCATGAGCATCCCAAAAAACCTGCGCATGCGCATCCCACAAAACCTGCGCATGCGCATCCCACAAAACCTCGCACGTGTTTTTACTCGACTAGCCTGCGGGATGCATCCTCTCGCACGTGTTTTTCCTCGACTAGCCATGCGCATCCCAAAAAACCTGCGCATGCGCATCCCACAAAACCTGCGCATGCGCATCCCACAAAACCTCGCACGTGTTTTTACTCGACTAGCCTGCGGGATGCATCCTCTCGCACGTGTTTTTACTCGACTAGCCTGCAGGATGCATCTTCTCGCACGTGTTTTTACTCGACTAGCCTGCGGGATGCATCCTCTCGCACGTGTTTTTGCTCGACTAGCCATGCGCATCCCAAAAAACCTGCGCATGCGCATCCCACAAAACCTGCGCATGCGCATCCCACAAAACCTCGCACGTGTTTTTACTCGACTAGCCTGCGGGATGCATCCTCTCGCACGTGTTTTTCCTCGACTAGCCATGCGCATCCCAAAAAACCTGCGCATGCGCATCCCAAAAAACCTGCGCATGCGCCTCCCACAAAACCTGCGCATGCGCATCCCACAAAACCTCGCACGTGTTTTTACTCGACTAGCCTGCGGGATGCATCCTCTCGCACGTGTTTTTGCTCGACTAGCCTGCGGGATGCACCCTCTCGCACGTGTTTTTGCTCGACTAGCCATGCGCATCCCAAAAAACCTGCGCATGCGCATCCCACAAAACCTGCGCATGCGCATCCCACAAAACCTCGCACGTGTTTTTACTCGACTAGCCTGCGGGATGCATCCTCTCGCACGTGTTTTTACTCGACTAGCCTGCGGCATGCATCCTCTCGCACGTGTTTTTACTCGACTAGCCATGCGCACCCCAAAAAACCTGCGCATGCGCATCCCACAAAACCTGCGCATGCGCATCCCACAAAACCTCGCACGTGTTTTTACTCGACTAGCCTGCGGGATGCATCCTCTCGCACGTGTTTTTACTCGACTAGCCTGCAGGATGCATCCTCTCGCACGTGTTTTTACTCGACTAGCCTGCGGGATGCATCCTCTCGCACGTGTTTTTGCTCGACTAGCCATGCGCATCCCAAAAAACCTGCGCATGCGCATCCCACAAAACCTGCGCATGCGCATCCCACAAAACCTCGCACGTGTTTTTACTCGACTAGCCTGCGGGATGCATCCTCTCGCACGTGTTTTTCCTCGACTAGCCATGCGCATCCCAAAAAACCTGCGCATGCGCATCCCAAAAAACCTGCGCATGCGCCTCCCACAAAACCTGCGCATGCGCATCCCACAAAACCTCGCACGTGTTTTTACTCGACTAGCCTGCGGGATGCATCCTCTCGCACGTGTTTTTGCTCGACTAGCCTGCGGGATGCATCCTCTCGCACGTGTTTTTGCTCGACTAGCCATGCGCATCCCAATAAACCTGCGCATGCGCATCCCACAATACCTGCGCATGCGCATCCCACAAAACCTCGCACGTGTTTTTACTCGACTAGCCTGTGGGATGCATCCTCTCGCACGTGTTTTTACTCGACTAGCCTGCGGGATGCATCCTCTCGCACGTGTTTTTACTCGTCTAGCCTGCGGGATGCATCCTCTCGCACGTGTTTTTGCTCGACTAGCCTGCGGGATGCATCCTCTCGCACGTGTTTTTGCTCGACTAGGCATGAGCATCCCAAAAAACCTGCGCATGCGCATCCCAAAAAACCTGCGCATGCGCATCCCACAAAACCTGCGCATGCGCATCCCACAAAACCTCGCACGTGTTTTTACTCGACTAGCCTGCGGGATGCATCCTCTCGCACGTGTTTTTCCTCGACTAGCCATGCGCATCCCAAAAAACCTGCGCATGCGCATCCCAAAAAACCTGCGCATGCGCATCCCACAAAACCTGCGCATGCGCATCCCACAAAACCTCGCAAGTGTTTTTACTCGACTAGCCTGCGGGATGCATCCTCTCGCACGTGTTTTTACTCGACTAGCCTGCGGGATGCATCCTCTCGCACGTGTTTTTACTCGACTAGCCATGCGCATCCCAAAAAACCTGCGCATGCGCATCCCACAAAACCTGCGCATGCGCATCCCACAAAACCTCGCACGTGTTTTTACTCGACTAGCCTGCGGGATGCATCCTCTCGCACGTGTTTTTACTCGACTAGCCTGCAGGATGCATCCTCTCGCACGTGTTTTTACTCGACTAGCCTGCGGGATGCATCCTCTCGCACGTGTTTTTGCTCGACTAGCCTGCGGGATGCATCCTCTCGCACGTGTTTTTGCTCGACTAGCCATGCGCATCCCAATAAACCTGCGCATGCGCATCCCACAATACCTGCGCATGCGCATCCCACAAAACCTCGCACGTGTTTTTACTCGACTAGCCTGTGGGATGCATCCTCTCGCACGTGTTTTTACTCGACTAGCCTGCGGGATGCATCCTCTCGCACGTGTTTTTACTCGTCTAGCCTGCGGGATGCATCCTCTCGCACGTGTTTTTGCTCGACTAGCCTGCGGGATGCATCCTCTCGCACGTGTTTTTGCTCGACTAGGCATGAGCATCCCAAAAAACCTGCGCATGCGCATCCCAAAAAACCTGCGCATGCGCATCCCACAAAACCTGCGCATGCGCATCCCACAAAACCTCGCACGTGTTTTTACTCGACTAGCCTGCGGGATGCATCCTCTCGCACGTGTTTTTCCTCGACTAGCCATGCGCATCCCAAAAAACCTGCGCATGCGCATCCCAAAAAACCTGCGCATGCGCATCCCACAAAACCTGCGCATGCGCATCCCACAAAACCTCGCAAGTGTTTTTACTCGACTAGCCTGCGGGATGCATCCTCTCGCACGTGTTTTTACTCGACTAGCCTGCGGGATGCATCCTCTCGCACGTGTTTTTACTCGACTAGCCATGCGCATCCCAAAAAACCTGCGCATGCGCATCCCACAAAACCTGCGCATGCGCATCCCACAAAACCTCGCACGTGTTTTTACTCGACTAGCCTGCGGGATGCATCCTCTCGGACGTGTTTTTACTCGACTAGCCTGCAGGATGCATCCTCTCGCACGTGTTTTTACTCGACTAGCCTGCGGGATGCATCCTCTCGCACGTGTTTTTGCTCGACTAGCCATGCGCATCCCAAAAAACCTGCGCATGCGCATCCCACAAAACCTCGCACGTGTTTTTACTCGACTAGCCTGCGGGATGCATCCTCTCGCACGTGTTTTTCCTCGACTAGCCATGCGCATCCCAAAAAACCTGCGCATGCGCATCCCAAAAAACCTGCGCATGCGCCTCCCACAAAACCTGCGCATGCGCATCCCACAAAACCTCGCACGTGTTTTTACTCGACTAGCCTGTGGGATGCATCCTCTCGCACGTGTTTTTGCTCGACTAGCCTGCGGGATGCATCCTCTCGCACGTGTTTTTGCTCGACTAGCCATGCGCATCCCAATAAACCTGCGCATGCGCATCCCACAATACCTGCGCATGCGCATCCCACAAAACCTCGCACGTGTTTTTACTCGACTAGCCTGTGGGATGCATCCTCTCGCACGTGTTTTTACTCGACTAGCCTGCGGGATGCATCCTCTCGCACGTGTTTTTACTCGTCTAGCCTGCGGGATGCATCCTCTCGCACGTGTTTTTGCTCGACTAGCCTGCGGGATGCATCCTCTCGCACGTGTTTTTACTCGACTAGCCTGCGGGATGCATCCACTCGCACGTGTTTTTACTCGTCTAGCCTGCGGGATGCATCCTCTCGCACGTGTTTTTGCTCGACTAGCCTGCGGGATGCATCCTCTCGCACGTGTTTTTGCTCGACTAGGCATGAGCATCCCAAAAAACCTGCGCATGCGCATCCCACAAAACCTGCGCATGCGCATCCCACAAAACCTCGCACGTGTTTTTACTCGACTAGCCTGCGGGATGCATCCTCTCGCACGTGTTTTTCCTCGACTAGCCATGCGCATCCCAAAAAACCTGCGCATGCGCATCCCAAAAAACCTGCGCATGCGCATCCCACAAAACCTCGCACGTGTTTTTACTCGACTAGCCTGCGGGATGCATCCTCTCGCACGTGTTTTTACTCGACTAGCCTGCAGGATGCATCCTCTCGCACGTGTTTTTACTCGACTAGCCTGCGGGATGCATCCTCTCGCACGTGTTTTTACTCGACTAGCCATGCGCATCCCAAAAAACCTGCGCATGCGCATCCCAAAAAACCTGCGCATGCGCATCCCAAAAAACCTGCGCATGCGCATCCCACAAAACCTGCGCATGCGCATCCCACAAAACCTCGCACGTGTTTTTACTCGACTAGCCTGCGGGATGCATCCTCTCGCACGTGTTTTTGCTCGACTAGCCTGCGGGGTGCATCCTCTCGCACGTGTTTTTACTCGACTAGCCTGCGGGATGCATCCTCTCGCACGTGTTTTTACTCGACTACCCTGCGGGATGCATCCTCTCGCACGTGTTTTTGCTCGACTAGCCATGCGCATCCCAAAAAAACCTGCGCATGCGCATCCCACAAAACCTGCGCATGCGCATCCCACAAAACCTCGCACGTGTTTTTACTCGACTAGCCTGCGGGATGCATCCTCTCGCACGTGTTTTTACTCGACTAGCCTGCAGGATGCATCTTCTCGCACGTGTTTTTACTCGACTAGCTTGCGGGATGCATCCTCTCGCACGTGTTTTTGCTCGACTAGCCATGCGCATCCCAAAAAACCTGCGCATGCGCATCCCACAAAACCTGCGCATGCGCATCCCACAAAACCTCGCACGTGTTTTTACTCGACTAGCCTGCGGGATGCATCCTCTCGCACGTGTTTTTCCTCGACTAGCCATGCGCATCCCAAAAAACCTGCGCATGCGCATCCCAAAAAACCTGCGCATGCGCCTCCCACAAAACCTGCGCATGCGCATCCCACAAAACCTCGCACGTGTTTTTACTCGACTAGCCTGCGGGATGCATCCTCTCGCACGTGTTTTTGCTCGACTAGCCTGCGGGATGCACCCTCTCGCACGTGTTTTTGCTCGACTAGCCATGCGCATCCCAAAAAACCTGCGCATGCGCAACCCACAAAACCTGCGCATGCGCATCCCACAAAACCTCGCACGTGTTTTTACTCGACTAGCCTGCGGGATGCATCCTCTCGCACGTGTTTTTACTCGACTAGCCTGCGGGATGCATCCTCTCGCACTTGTTTTTGCTCGACTAGCCATGCGCATCCCAAAAAACCTGCGCATGCGCATCCCACAAAACCTGCGCATGCGCATCCCACAAAACCTGCGCATGCGCATCCCACAAAACCTCGCACGTGTTTTTACTCGACTAGCCTGCGGGATGCATCCTCTCGCACGTTTTTTTACTCGACTAGCCTGCGGGATGCATCCTCTCGCACGTGTTTTTGCTCGACTAGCCATGCGCATCCCAAAAAACCTGCGCATGCGCATCCCACAAAACCTGCGCATGCGCATCCCACAAAACCTTGCACGTGTTTTTACTCGACTAGCCTGCGGGATGCATCCTCTCGCACGTGTTTTTACTCGACTAGCCTGCAGGATGCATCTTCTCGCACGTGTTTTTACTCGACTAGCCTGCGGGATGCATCCTCTCGCACGTGTTTTTGCTCGACTAGCCTGCGGGATGCATCCTCTCGCACGTGTTTTTGCTCGACTAGCCTGCGGGATGCATCCTCTCGCACGTGTTTGTGCTCGACTAGCCTGCGGGATGCATCCTCTCGCACGTGTTTTTACTCGACTAGCCTGCGGGATGCATCCTCTCGCACGTGTTTTTGCTCGACTAGCCTGCGGGATGCATCCTCTCGCACGTGTTTTTGCTCGACTAGCCTGCGGGATGCATCCTCTCGCACGTGTTTTTACTCGACTAGCCTGCGGGATGCATCCTCTCGCACGTGTTTTTGCTCGACTAGCCTGCGGGACGCATCCTCTCGCACGTGTTTTTACTCGACTAGCCTGCGGGATGCATCCTCTCGCACGTGTTTTTGCTCGACTAGCCTGCGGGATGCATCCTCTCGCACGTGTTTTTGCTCGACTAGGCATGCGCATCCCAAAAAACCTGCGCATGCGCATCCCAAAAAACCTGCGCATGCGCATCCCACAAAACCTGCGCATGCGCATCCCACAAAACCTCGCACGTGTTTTTACTCGACTAGCCTGCGGGGTGCATCCTCTCGCACGTGTTTTTCCTCGACTAGCCATGCGCATCCCAAAAAACCTGCGCATGCGCATCCCAAAAAACCTGCGCATGCGCATCCCAAAAAACCTGCGCATGCGCATCCCAAAAAACCTGCGCATGCGCATCCCAAAAAACCTGCGCATGCGCATCCCACAAAACCTGCGCATGCGCATCCCACAAAACCTCGCACGTGTTTTTACTCGACTAGCCTGCGGGATGCATCCTCTCGCACGTGTTTTTGCTCGACTAGCCTGCGGGGTGCATCCTCTCGCACGTGTTTTTACTCGACTAGCCTGCGGGATGCATCCTCTCGCACGTGTTTTTACTCGACTACCCTGCGGGATGCATCCTCTCGCACGTGTTTTTGCTCGACTAGCCATGCGCATCCCAAAAAAACCTGCGCATGCGCATCCCACAAAACCTGCGCATGCGCATCCCACAAAACCTCGCACGTGTTTTTACTCGACTAGCCTGCGGGATGCATCCTCTCGCACGTGTTTTTACTCGACTAGCCTGCAGGATGCATCTTCTCGCACGTGTTTTTACTCGACTAGCCTGCGGGATGCATCCTCTCGCACGTGTTTTTGCTCGACTAGCCATGCGCATCCCAAAAAACCTGCGCATGCGCATCCCACAAAACCTGCGCATGCGCATCCCACAAAACCTCGCACGTGTTTTTACTCGACTAGCCTGCGGGATGCATCCTCTCGCACGTGTTTTTCCTCGACTAGCCATGCGCATCCCAAAAAACCTGCGCATGCGCATCCCAAAAAACCTGCGCATGCGCCTCCCACAAAACCTGCGCATGCGCATCCCACAAAACCTCGCACGTGTTTTTACTCGACTAGCCTGCGGGATGCATCCTCTCGCACGTGTTTTTGCTCGACTAGCCTGCGGGATGCACCCTCTCGCACGTGTTTTTGCTCGACTAGCCATGCGCATCCCAAAAAACCTGCGCATGCGCAACCCACAAAACCTGCGCATGCGCATCCCACAAAACCTCGCACGTGTTTTTACTCGACTAGCCTGCGGGATGCATCCTCTCGCACGTGTTTTTACTCGACTAGCCTGCGGGATGCATCCTCTCGCACTTGTTTTTGCTCGACTAGCCATGCGCATCCCAAAAAACCTGCGCATGCGCATCCCACAAAACCTGCGCATGCGCATCCCACAAAACCTGCGCATGCGCATCCCACAAAACCTCGCACGTGTTTTTACTCGACTAGCCTGCGGGATGCATCCTCTCGCACGTTTTTTTACTCGACTAGCCTGCGGGATGCATCCTCTCGCACGTGTTTTTGCTCGACTAGCCATGCGCATCCCAAAAAACCTGCGCATGCGCATCCCACAAAACCTGCGCATGCGCATCCCACAAAACCTTGCACGTGTTTTTACTCGACTAGCCTGCGGGATGCATCCTCTCGCACGTGTTTTTGCTCGACTAGCCTGCGGGATGCATCCTCTCGCACGTGTTTGTGCTCGACTAGCCTGCGGGATGCATCCTCTCGCACGTGTTTTTACTCGACTAGCCTGCGGGATGCATCCTCTCGCACGTGTTTTTGCTCGACTAGCCTGCGGGATGCATCCTCTCGCACGTGTTTTTGCTCGACTAGCCTGCGGGATGCATCCTCTCGCACGTGTTTTTACTCGACTAGCCTGCGGGATGCATCCTCTCGCACGTGTTTTTGCTCGACTAGCCTGCGGGACGCATCCTCTCGCACGTGTTTTTACTCGACTAGCCTGCGGGATGCATCCTCTCGCACGTGTTTTTGCTCGACTAGCCTGCGGGATGCATCCTCTCGCACGTGTTTTTGCTCGACTAGGCATGCGCATCCCAAAAAACCTGCGCATGCGCATCCCAAAAAACCTGCGCATGCGCATCCCACAAAACCTGCGCATGCGCATCCCACAAAACCTCGCACGTGTTTTTACTCGACTAGCCTGCGGGGTGCATCCTCTCGCACGTGTTTTTCCTCGACTAGCCATGCGCATCCCAAAAAACCTGCGCATGCGCATCCCAAAAAACCTGCGCATGCGCCTCCCACAAAACCTGCGCATGCGCATCCCACAAAACCTCGCACGTGTTTTTACTCGACTAGCCTGTGGGATGCATCCTCTCGCACGTGTTTTTGCTCGACTAGCCTGCGGGATGCATCCTCTCGCACGCGTTTTTGCTCGACTAGCCATGCGCATCCCAAAAAACCTGCGCATGCGCATCCCACAAAACCTGCGCATGCGCATCCCACAAAACCTCGCACGTTTTTTTACTCGACTAGCCTGCGGGATGCATCCTCTCGCACGTGTTTTTACTCGACTAGCCTGCGGGATGCATCCTCTCGCACGTGTTTTTACTCGACTAGCCTGCGGGATGCATCCTCTCGCACGTGTTTTTACTCGGTTAGCCTGCCGGATGCATCCTCTCGCACTTGTTTTTGCTCGACTAGCCATGCGCATCCCAAAAAACCTGCGCATGCGCATCCCACAAAACCTGCGCATGCGCATCCCACAAAACCTGCGCATGCGCATCCCACAAAACCTCGCACGTGTTTTTACTCGACTAGCCTGCGGGATGCATCCTCTCGCACGTGTTTTTACTCGACTAGCCTGCAGGATGCATCCTCTCGCACGTGTTTTTACTCGACTAGCCTGCGGGATGCATCCTCTCGCACGTGTTTTTGCTCGACTAGCCATGCGCATCCCAAAAAACCTGCGCATGCGCATCCCACAAAACCTGCGCATGCGCATCCCACAAAACCTCGCACGTGTTTTTACTCGACTAGCCTGCGGGATGCATCCTCTCGCACGTGTTTTTCCTCGACTAGCCATGCGCATCCCAAAAAACCTGCGCATGCGCCTCCCACAAAACCTGCGCATGCGCATCCCACAAAACCTCGCACGTGTTTTTACTCGACTAGCCTGCGGGATGCATCCTCTCGCACGTGTTTTTGCTCGACTAGCCTGCGGGATGCATCCTCTCGCACGTGTTTTTGCTCGACTAGCCATGCGCATCCCAATAAACCTGCGCATGCGCATCCCACAATACCTGCGCATGCGCATCCCACAAAACCTCGCACGTGTTTTTACTCGACTAGCCTGTGGGATGCATCCTCTCGCACGTGTTTTTACTCGACTAGCCTGCGGGATGCATCCTCTCGCACGTGTTTTTACTCGTCTAGCCTGCGGGATGCATCCTCTCGCACGTGTTTTTGCTCGACTAGCCTGCGGGATGCATCCTCTCGCACGTGTTTTTGCTCGACTAGGCATGAGCATCCCAAAAAACCTGCGCATGCGCATCCCAAAAAACCTGCGCATGCGCATCCCACAAAACCTCGCAAGTGTTTTTACTCGACTAGCCTGCGGGATGCATCCTCTCGCACGTGTTTTTACTCGACTAGCCTGCGGGATGCATCCTCTCGCACGTGTTTTTACTCGACTAGCCATGCGCATCCCAAAAAACCTGCGCATGCGCATCCCACAAAACCTGCGCATGCGCATCCCACAAAACCTGCGCATGCGCATCCCACAAAACCTCGCAAGTGTTTTTACTCGACTAGCCTGCGGGATGCATCCTCTCGCACGTGTTTTTACTCGACTAGCCTGCGGGATGCATCCTCTCGCACGTGTTTTTACTCGACTAGCCATGCGCATCCCAAAAAACCTGCGCATGCGCATCCCACAAAACCTGCGCATGCGCATCCCACAAAACCTCGCACGTGTTTTTACTCGACTAGCCTGCGGGATGCATCCTCTCGCACGTGTTTTTACTCGACTAGCCTGCAGGATGCATCCTCTCGCACGTGTTTTTACTCGACTAGCCTGCGGGATGCATCCTCTCGCACGTGTTTTTGCTCGACTAGCCATGCGCATCCCAAAAAACCTGCGCATGCGCATCCCACAAAACCTGCGCATGCGCATCCCACAAAACCTCGCACGTGTTTTTACTCGACTAGCCTGCGGGATGCATCCTCTCGCACGTGTTTTTCCTCGACTAGCCATGCGCATCCCAAAAAACCTGCGCATGCGCATCCCAAAAAACCTGCGCATGCGCCTCCCACAAAACCTGCGCATGCGCATCCCACAAAACCTCGCACGTGTTTTTACTCGACTAGCCTGTGGGATGCATCCTCTCGCACGTGTTTTTGCTCGACTAGCCTGCGGGATGCATCCTCTCGCACGTGTTTTTGCTCGACTAGCCATGCGCATACCAATAAACCTGCGCATGCGCATCCCACAATACCTGCGCATGCGCATCCCACAAAACCTCGCACGTGTTTTTACTCGACTAGCCTGTGGGATGCATCCTCTCGCACGTGTTTTTACTCGACTAGCCTGCGGGATGCATCCTCTCGCACGTGTTTTTACTCGTCTAGCCTGCGGGATGCATCCTCTCGCACGTGTTTTTGCTCGACTAGGCATGAGCATCCCAAAAAACCTGCGCATGCGCATCCCACAAAACCTGCGCATGCGCATCCCACAAAACCTCGCACGTGTTTTTACTCGACTAGCCTGCGGGATGCATCCTCTCGCACGTGTTTTTCCTCGACTAGCCATGCGCATCCCAAAAAACCTGCGCATGCGCATCCCAAAAAACCTGCGCATGCGCATCCCACAAAACCTCGCACGTGTTTTTACTCGACTAGCCTGCGGGATGCATCCTCTCGCACGTGTTTTTACTCGACTAGCCTGCAGGATGCATCCTCTCGCACGTGTTTTTACTCGACTAGCCTGCGGGATGCATCCTCTCGCACGTGTTTTTGCTCGACTAGCCATGCGCATCCCAAAAAACCTGCGCATGCGCATCCCACAAAACCTGCGCATGCGCATCCCACAAAACCTCGCACGTGTTTTTACTCGACTAGCCTGCGGGATGCATCCTCTCGCACGTGTTTTTCCTCGACTAGCCATGCGCATCCCAAAAAACCTGCGCATGCGCATCCCAAAAAACCTGCGCATGCGCCTCCCACAAAACCTGCGCATGCGCATCCCACAAAACCTCGCACGTGTTTTTACTCGACTAGCCTGCGGGATGCATCCTCTCGCACGTGTTTTTGCTCGACTAGCCTGCGGGATGCATCCTCTCGCACGTGTTTTTGCTCGACTAGCCATGCGCATCCCAATAAACCTGCGCATGCGCATCCCACAATACCTGCGCATGCGCATCCCACAAAACCTCGCACGTGTTTTTACTCGACTAGCCTGTGGGATGCATCCTCTCGCACGTGTTTTTACTCGACTAGCCTGCGGGATGCATCCTCTCGCACGTGTTTTTACTCGTCTAGCCTGCGGGATGCATCCTCTCGCACGTGTTTTTGCTCGACTAGCCTGCGGGATGCATCCTCTCGCACGTGTTTTTGCTCGACTAGGCATGAGCATCCCAAAAAACCTGCGCATGCGCATCCCAAAAAACCTGCGCATGCGCATCCCACAAAACCTGCGCATGCGCATCCCACAAAACCTCGCACGTGTTTTTACTCGACTAGCCTGCGGGATGCATCCTCTCGCACGTGTTTTTCCTCGACTAGCCATGCGCATCCCAAAAAACCTGCGCATGCGCATCCCAAAAAACCTGCGCATGCGCATCCCACAAAACCTGCGCATGCGCATCCCACAAAACCTCGCAAGTGTTTTTACTCGACTAGCCTGCGGGATGCATCCTCTCGCACGTGTTTTTACTCGACTAGCCTGCGGGATGCATCCTCTCGCACGTGTTTTTACTCGACTAGCCATGCGCATCCCAAAAAACCTGCGCATGCGCATCCCACAAAACCTGCGCATGCGCATCCCACAAAACCTCGCACGTGTTTTTACTCTACTAGCCTGCGGGATGCATCCTCTCGCACGTGTTTTTACTCGACTAGCCTGCAGGATGCATCCTCTCGCACGTGTTTTTACTCGACTAGCCTGCGGGATGCATCCTCTCGCACGTGTTTTTGCTCGACTAGCCTGCGGGATGCACCCTCTCGCACGTGTTTTTGCTCGACTAGCCATGCGCATCCCAAAAAACCTGCGCATGCGCAACCCACAAAACCTGCGCATGCGCATCCCACAAAACCTCGCACGTGTTTTTACTCGACTAGCCTGCGGGATGCATCCTCTCGCACGTGTTTTTACTCGACTAGCCTGCGGGATGCATCCTCTCGCACTTGTTTTTGCTCGACTAGCCATGCGCATCCCAAAAAACCTGCGCATGCGCATCCCACAAAACCTGCGCATGCGCATCCCACAAAACCTGCGCATGCGCATCCCACAAAACCTCGCACGTGTTTTTACTCGACTAGCCTGCGGGATGCATCCTCTCGCACGTTTTTTTACTCGACTAGCCTGCGGGATGCATCCTCTCGCACGTGTTTTTGCTCGACTAGCCATGCGCATCCCAAAAAACCTGCGCATGCGCATCCCACAAAACCTGCGCATGCGCATCCCACAAAACCTTGCACGTGTTTTTACTCGACTAGCCTGCGGGATGCATCCTCTCGCACGTGTTTTTGCTCGACTAGCCTGCGGGATGCATCCTCTCGCACGTGTTTTTGCTCGACTAGCCTGCGGGATGCATCCTCTCGCACGTGTTTGTGCTCGACTAGCCTGCGGGATGCATCCTCTCGCACGTGTTTTTACTCGACTAGCCTGCGGGATGCATCCTCTCGCACGTGTTTTTACTCGTCTAGCCTGCCGGATGCATCCTCTCGCACTTGTTTTTGCTCGACTAGCCATGCGCATCCCAAAAAACCTGCGCATGCGCATCCCACAAAACCTGCGCATGCGCATCCCACAAAACCTGCGCATGCGCATCCCACAAAACCTCGCACGTGTTTTTACTCGACTAGCCTGCGGGATGCATCCTCTCGCACGTGTTTTTACTCGACTAGCCTGCAGGATGCATCCTCTCGCACGTGTTTTTACTCGACTAGCCTGCGGGATGCATCCTCTCGCACGTGTTTTTGCTCGACTAGCCATGCGCATCCCAAAAAACCTGCGCATGCGCATCCCACAAAACCTGCGCATGCGCATCCCACATAACCTCGCACGTGTTTTTACTCGACTAGCCTGCGGGATGCATCCTCTCGCACGTGTTTTTCCTCGACTAGCCATGCGCATCCCAAAAAACCTGCGCATGCGCATCCCAAAAAACCTGCGCATGCGCCTCCCACAAAACCTGCGCATGCGCATCCCACAAAACCTCGCACGTGTTTTTACTCGACTAGCCTGCGGGATGCATCCTCTCGCACGTGTTTTTGCTCGACTAGCCTGCGGGATGCATCCTCTCGCACGTGTTTTTGCTCGACTAGCCATGCGCATCCCAATAAACCTGCGCATGCGCATCCCACAATACCTGCGCATGCCCTTCCCACAAAACCTCGCACGTGTTTTTACTCGACTAGCCTGTGGGATGCATCCTCTCGCACGTGTTTTTACTCGACTAGCCTGCGGGATGCATCCTCTCGCACGTGTTTTTACTCGTCTAGCCTGCGGGATGCATCCTCTCGCACGTGTTTTTGCTCGACTAGCCTGCGGGATGCATCCTCTCGCACGTGTTTTTGCTCGACTAGGCATGAGCATCCCAAAAAACCTGCGCATGCGCATCCCACAAAACCTGCGCATGCGCATCCCACAAAACCTGCGCATGCGCATCCCACAAAACCTCGCACGTGTTTTTACTCGACTAGCCTGCGGGATGCATCCTCTCGCACGTGTTTTTCCTCGACTAGCCATGCGCATCCCAAAAAACCTGCGCATGCGCATCCCAAAAAACCTGCGCATGCGCATCCCACAAAACCTGCGCATGCGCATCCCACAAAACCTCGCAAGTGTTTTTACTCGACTAGCCTGCGGGATGCATCCTCTCGCACGTGTTTTTACTCGACTAGCCTGCGGGATGCATCCTCTCGCACGTGTTTTTACTCGACTAGCCATGCGCATCCCAAAAAACCTGCGCATGCGCATCCCACAAAACCTGCGCATGCGCATCCCACAAAACCTCGCACGTGTTTTTACTCGACTAGCCTGCGGGATGCATCCTCTCGCACGTGTTTTTACTCGACTAGCCTGCAGGATGCATCCTCTCGCACGTGTTTTTACTCGACTAGCCTGCGGGATGCATCCTCTCGCACGTGTTTTTGCTCGACTAGCCATGCGCATCCCAAAAAACCTGCGCATGCGCATCCCACAAAACCTGCGCATGCGCATCCCACAAAACCTCGCACGTGTTTTTACTCGACTAGCCTGCGGGATGCATCCTCTCGCACGTGTTTTTCCTCGACTAGCCATGCGCATCCCAAAAAACCTGCGCATGCGCATCCCAAAAAACCTGCGCATGCGCCTCCCACAAAACCTGCGCATGCGCATCCCACAAAACCTCGCACGTGTTTTTACTCGACTAGCCTGTGGGATGCATCCTCTCGCACGTGTTTTTGCTCGACTAGCCTGCGGGATGCATCCTCTCGCACGTGTTTTTGCTCGACTAGCCATGCGCATACCAATAAACCTGCGCATGCGCATCCCACAATACCTGCGCATGCGCATCCCACAAAACCTCGCACGTGTTTTTACTCGACTAGCCTGTGGGATGCATCCTCTCGCACGTGTTTTTACTCGACTAGCCTGCGGGATGCATCCTCTCGCACGTGTTTTTACTCGTCTAGCCTGCGGGATGCATCCTCTCGCACGTGTTTTTGCTCGACTAGCCTGCGGGATGCATCCTCTCGCACGTGTTTTTGCTCGACTAGGCATGAGCATCCCAAAAAACCTGCGCATGCGCATCCCACAAAACCTGCGCATGCGCATCCCACAAAACCTCGCACGTGTTTTTACTCGACTAGCCTGCGGGATGCATCCTCTCGCACGTGTTTTTCCTCGACTAGCCATGCGCATCCCAAAAAACCTGCGCATGCGCATCCCAAAAAACCTGCGCATGCGCATCCCACAAAACCTCGCACGTGTTTTTACTCGACTAGCCTGCGGGATGCATCCTCTCGCACGTGTTTTTACTCGACTAGCCTGCAGGATGCATCCTCTCGCACGTGTTTTTACTCGACTAGCCTGCGGGATGCATCCTCTCGCACGTGTTTTTGCTCGACTAGCCATGCGCATCCCAAAAAACCTGCGCATGCGCATCCCACAAAACCTGCGCATGCGCATCCCACAAAACCTCGCACGTGTTTTTACTCGACTAGCCTGCGGGATGCATCCTCTCGCACGTGTTTTTCCTCGACTAGCCATGCGCATCCCAAAAAACCTGCGCATGCGCATCCCAAAAAACCTGCGCATGCGCCTCCCACAAAACCTGCGCATGCGCATCCCACAAAACCTCGCACATGTTTTTACTCGACTAGCCTGCGGGATGCATCCTCTCGCACGTGTTTTTGCTCGACTAGCCTGCGGGATGCATCCTCTCGCACGTGTTTTTGCTCGACTAGCCATGCGCATCCCAATAAACCTGCGCATGCGCATCCCACAATACCTGCGCATGCGCATCCCACAAAACCTCGCACGTGTTTTTACTCGACTAGCCTGCGGGATGCATCCTCTCGCACGTGTTTTTCCTCGACTAGCCATGCGCATCCCAAAAAACCTGCGCATGCGCATCCCAAAAAACCTGCGCATGCGCCTCCCACAAAACCTGCGCATGCGCATCCCACAAAACCTCGCACATGTTTTTACTCGACTAGCCTGCGGGATGCATCCTCTCGCACGTGTTTTTACTCGACTAGCCTGCGGGATGCATCCTCTCGCACGTGTTTTTACTCGTCTAGCCTGCGGGATGCATCCTCTCGCACGTGTTTTTGCTCGACTAGCCTGCGGGATGCATCCTCTCGCACGTGTTTTTGCTCGACTAGGCATGAGCATCCCAAAAAACCTGCGCATGCGCATCCCAAAAAACCTGCGCATGCGCATCCCACAAAACCTGCGCATGCGCATCCCACAAAACCTCGCACGTGTTTTTACTCGACTAGCCTGCGGGATGCATCCTCTCGCACGTGTTTTTCCTCGACTAGCCATGCGCATCCCAAAAAACCTGCGCATGCGCCTCCCACAAAACCTGCGCATGCGCATCCCACAAAACCTCGCACGTGTTTTTACTCGACTAGCCTGCGGGATGCATCCTCTCGCACGTGTTTTTGCTCGACTAGCCTGCGGGATGCATCCTCTCGCACGTGTTTTTGCTCGACTAGCCATGCGCATCCCAAAAAACCTGCGCATGCGCATCCCACAAAACCTGCGCATGCGCATCCCACAAAACCTCGCACGTGTTTTTACTCGACTAGCCTGCGGGATGCATCCTCTCGCACGTGTTTTTACTCGACTAGCCTGCGGGATGCATCCTCTCGCACGTGTTTTTACTCGACTAGCCTGCGGGATGCATCCTCTCGCACGTGTTTTTACTCGACTAGCCTGCGGGATGCATCCTCTCGCACTTGTTTTTGCTCGACTAGCCATGCGCATCCCAAAAAACCTGCGCATGCGCATCCCACAAAACCTGCGCATGCGCATCCCACAAAACCTCGCACGTGTTTTTACTCGACTAGCCTGCGGGATGCATCCTCTCGCACGTTTTTTTACTCGACTAGCCTGCGGGATGCATCCTCTCGCACGTGTTTTTGCTCGACTAGCCATGCGCATCCCAAAAAACCTGCGCATGCGCATCCCACAAAACCTGCGCATGCGCATCCCACAAAACCTTGCACGTGTTTTTACACGACTAGCCTGCGGGATGCATCCTCTCGCACGTGTTTTTGCACGACTAGCCTGCGGGATGCATCCTCTCGCACGTGTTTGTGCTCGACTAGCCTGCGGGATGCATCCTCTCGCACGTGTTTTTACTCGACTAGCCTGCGGGATGCATCCTCTCGCACGTGTTTTTGCTCGACTAGCCTGCGGGATGCATCCTCTCGCACGTGTTTTTGCTCGACTAGCCTGCGGGATGCATCCTCTCGCACGTGTTTTTGCTCGACTAGCCTGCGGGATGCATCCTCTCGCACGTGTTTTTGCTCGACTAGCCATGCGCATCCCAATAAACCTGCGCATGCGCATCCCACAATACCTGCGCATGCGCATCCCACAAAACCTCGCACGTGTTTTTACTCGACTAGCCTGTGGGATGCATCCTCTCGCACGTGTTTTTACTCGACTAGCCTGCGGGATGCATCCTCTCGCACGTGTTTTTACTCGTCTAGCCTGCGGGATGCATCCTCTCGCACGTGTTTTTGCTCGACTAGCCTGCGGGATGCATCCTCTCGCACGTGTTTTTGCTCGACTAGGCATGAGCATCCCAAAAAACCTGCGCATGCGCATCCCAAAAAACCTGCGCATGCGCATCCCACAAAACCTGCGCATGCGCATCCCACAAAACCTCGCACGTGTTTTTACTCGACTAGCCTGCGGGATGCATCCTCTCGCACGTGTTTTTCCTCGACTAGCCATGCGCATCCCAAAAAACCTGCGCATGCGCATCCCAAAAAACCTGCGCATGCGCATCCCACAAAACCTGCGCATGCGCATCCCACAAAACCTCGCAAGTGTTTTTACTCGACTAGCCTGCGGGATGCATCCTCTCGCACGTGTTTTTACTCGACTAGCCTGCGGGATGCATCCTCTCGCACGTGTTTTTACTCGACTAGCCATGCGCATCCCAAAAAACCTGCGCATGCGCATCCCACAAAACCTGCGCATGCGCATCCCACAAAACCTCGCACGTGTTTTTACTCGACTAGCCTGCGGGATGCATCCTCTCGCACGTGTTTTTACTCGACTAGCCTGCAGGATGCATCCTCTCGCACGTGTTTTTACTCGACTAGCCTGCGGGATGCATCCTCTCGCACGTGTTTTTGCTCGACTAGCCATGCGCATCCCAAAAAACCTGCGCATGCGCATCCCACAAAACCTGCGCATGCGCATCCCACAAAACCTCGCACGTGTTTTTACTCGACTAGCCTGCGGGATGCATCCTCTCGCACGTGTTTTTCCTCGACTAGCCATGCGCATCCCAAAAAACCTGCGCATGCGCATCCCAAAAAACCTGCGCATGCGCCTCCCACAAAACCTGCGCATGCGCATCCCACAAAACCTCGCACGTGTTTTTACTCGACTAGCCTGTGGTATGCATCCTCTCGCACGTGTTTTTGCTCGACTAGCCTGCGGGATGCATCCTCTCGCACGTGTTTTTGCTCGACTAGCCATGCGCATACCAATAAACCTGCGCATGCGCATCCCACAATACCTGCGCATGCGCATCCCACAAAACCTCGCACGTGTTTTTACTCGACTAGCCTGTGGGATGCATCCTCTCGCACGTGTTTTTACTCGACTAGCCTGCGGGATGCATCCTCTCGCACGTGTTTTTACTCGTCTAGCCTGCGGGATGCATCCTCTCGCACGTGTTTTTGCTCGACTAGCCTGCGGGATGCATCCTCTCGCACGTGTTTTTGCTCGACTAGGCATGAGCATCCCAAAAAACCTGCGCATGCGCATCCCACAAAACCTGCGCATGCGCATCCCACAAAACCTCGCACGTGTTTTTACTCGACTAGCCTGCGGGATGCATCCTCTCGCACGTGTTTTTCCTCGACTAGCCATGCGCATCCCAAAAAACCTGCGCATGCGCATCCCAAAAAACCTGCGCATGCGCATCCCACAAAACCTCGCACGTGTTTTTACTCGACTAGCCTGCGGGATGCATCCTCTCGCACGTGTTTTTACTCGACTAGCCTGCAGGATGCATCCTCTCGCACGTGTTTTTACTCGACTAGCCTGCGGGATGCATCCTCTCGCACGTGTTTTTGCTCGACTAGCCATGCGCATCCCAAAAAACCTGCGCATGCGCATCCCACAAAACCTGCGCATGCGCATCCCACAAAACCTCGCACGTGTTTTTACTCGACTAGCCTGCGGGATGCATCCTCTCGCACGTGTTTTTCCTCGACTAGCCATGCGCATCCCAAAAAACCTGCGCATGCGCATCCCAAAAAACCTGCGCATGCGCCTCCCACAAAACCTGCGCATGCGCATCCCACAAAACCTCGCACGTGTTTTTACTCGACTAGCCTGCGGGATGCATCCTCTCGCACGTGTTTTTGCTCGACTAGCCTGCGGGATGCATCCTCTCGCACGTGTTTTTGCTCGACTAGCCATGCGCATCCCAATAAACCTGCGCATGCGCATCCCACAATACCTGCGCATGCGCATCCCACAAAACCTCGCACGTGTTTTTACTCGACTAGCCTGTGGGATGCATCCTCTCGCACGTGTTTTTACTCGACTAGCCTGCGGGATGCATCCTCTCGCACGTGTTTTTACTCGTCTAGCCTGCGGGATGCATCCTCTCGCACGTGTTTTTGCTCGACTAGCCTGCGGGATGCATCCTCTCGCACGTGTTTTTGCTCGACTAGGCATGAGCATCCCAAAAAACCTGCGCATGCGCATCCCAAAAAACCTGCGCATGCGCATCCCACAAAACCTGCGCATGCGCATCCCACAAAACCTCGCACGTGTTTTTACTCGACTAGCCTGCGGGATGCATCCTCTCGCACGTGTTTTTCCTCGACTAGCCATGCGCATCCCAAAAAACCTGCGCATGCGCATCCCAAAAAACCTGCGCATGCGCATCCCACAAAACCTGCGCATGCGCATCCCACAAAACCTCGCAAGTGTTTTTACTCGACTAGCCTGCGGGATGCATCCTCTCGCACGTGTTTTTACTCGACTAGCCTGCGGGATGCATCCTCTCGCACGTGTTTTTACTCGACTAGCCATGCGCATCCCAAAAAACCTGCGCATGCGCATCCCACAAAACCTGCGCATGCGCATCCCACAAAACCTCGCACGTGTTTTTACTCGACTAGCCTGCGGGATGCATCCTCTCGCACGTGTTTTTACTCGACTAGCCTGCAGGATGCATCCTCTCGCACGTGTTTTTACTCGACTAGCCTGCGGGATGCATCCTCTCGCACGTGTTTTTGCTCGACTAGCCATGCGCATCCCAAAAAACCTGCGCATGCGCATCCCACAAAACCTGCGCATGCGCATCCCACAAAACCTCGCACGTGTTTTTACTCGACTAGCCTGCGGGATGCATCCCCTCGCACGTGTTTTTCCTCGACTAGCCATGCGCATCCCAAAAAACCTGCGCATGCGCATCCCAAAAAACCTGCGCATGCGCCTCCCACAAAACCTGCGCATGCGCATCCCACAAAACCTCGCACGTGTTTTTACTCGACTAGCCTGCGGCATGCGTCCTCTCGCACGTGTTTTTGCTCGACTAGCCTGCGGGATGCATCCTCTCGCACGTGTTTTTACTCGACTAGCCTGCGGGATGCATCCTCTCGCACGTGTTTTTACTCGACTAGCCATGCGCATCCCAAAAAACCTGCGCATGCGCATCCCAAAAAACCTGCGCATGCGCATCCCAAAAAACCTGCGCATGCGCATCCCACAAAACCTGCGCATGCGCATCCCACAAAACCTCGCACGTGTTTTTACTCGACTAGCCTGCGGGATGCATCCTCTCGCACGTGTTTTTGCTCGACTAGCCTGCGGGATGCATCCTCTCGCACGTGTTTTTACTCGACTAGCCTGCGGGATGCATCCTCTCGCACGTGTTTTTACTCGACTACCCTGCGGGATGCATCCTCTCGCACGTGTTTTTGCTCGACTAGCCATGCGCATCCCAAAAAAACCTGCGCATGCGCATCCCACAAAACCTGCGCATGCGCATCCCACAAAACCTCGCACGTGTTTTTACTCGACTAGCCTGCGGGATGCATCCTCTCGCACGTGTTTTTACTCGACTAGCCTGCAGGATGCATCCTCTCGCACGTGTTTTTACTCGACTAGCCTGCGGGATGCATCCTCTCGCACGTGTTTTTACTCGACTAGCCTGCGGGATGCATCCTCTCGCACGTGTTTTTACTCGACTAGCCTGCGGGATGCATCCTCTCGCACGTGTTTTTACTCGACTAGCCTGCGGGATGCATCCTCTCGCACGTGTTTTTACTCGACTAGCCTGCGGGATGCATCCTCTCGCACTTGTTTTTGCTCGACTAGCCATGCGCATCCCAAAAAACCTGCGCATGCGCATCCCACAAAACCTGCGCATGCGCATCCCACAAAACCTCGCACGTGTTTTTACTCGACTAGCCTGCGGGATGCATCCTCTCGCACGTTTTTTTACTCGACTAGCCTGCGGGATGCATCCTCTCGCACGTGTTTTTGCTCGACTAGCCATGCGCATCCCAAAAAACCTGCGCATGCGCATCCCACAAAACCTGCGCATGCGCATCCCACAAAACCTTGCACGTGTTTTTACACGACTAGCCTGCGGGATGCATCCTCTCGCACGTGTTTTTGCACGACTAGCCTGCGGGATGCATCCTCTCGCACGTGTTTGTGCTCGACTAGCCTGCGGGATGCATCCTCTCGCACGTGTTTTTACTCGACTAGCCTGCGGGATGCATCCTCTCGCACGTGTTTTTGCTCGACTAGCCTGCGGGATGCATCCTCTCGCACGTGTTTTTACTCGTCTAGCCTGCCGGATGCATCCTCTCGCACTTGTTTTTGCTCGACTAGCCATGCGCATCCCAAAAAACCTTCGCATGCGCATCCCACAAAACCTGCGCATGCGCATCCCACAAAACCTGCGCATGCGCATCCCACAAAACCTGCGCATGCGCATCCCACAAAACCTCGCACGTGTTTTTACTCGACTAGCCTGCGGGATGCATCCTCTCGCACGTTTTTTTACTCGACTAGCCTGCGGGATGCATCCTCTCGCACGTGTTTTTACTCGACTAGCCTGCGGGATGCATCCTCTCGCACGTGTTTTTACTCGACTAGCCTGCGGGATGCATCCTCTCGCACGTGTTTTTACTCGTCTAGCCTGCCGGATGCATCCTCTCGCACTTGTTTTTGCTCGACTAGCCATGCGCATCCCAAAAAACCTGCGCATGCGCATCCCACAAAACCTGCGCATGCGCATCCCACAAAACCTGCGCATGCGCATCCCACAAAACCTGCGCATGCGCATCCCACAAAACCTCGCACGTGTTTTTACTCGACTAGCCTGCGGGATGCATCCTCTCGCACGTTTTTTTACTCGACTAGCCTGCGGGATGCATCCTCTCGCACGTGTTTTTGCTCGACTAGCCATGCGCATCCCAAAAAACCTGCGCATGCGCATCCCACAAAACCTGCGCATGCGCATCCCACAAAACCTTGCACGTGTTTTTACTCGACTAGCCTGCGGGATGCATCCTCTCGCACGTGTTTTTGCTCGACTAGGCATGCGCATCCCAAAAAACCTGCGCATGCGCATCCCAAAAAACCTGCGCATGCGCATCCCACTAAACCTCGCACGTGTTTTTACTCGACTAGCCTGCGGGATGCATCCTCTCGCACGTGTTTTTCCTCGACTAGCCATGCGCATCCCAAAAAACCTGCGCATGCGCCTCCCACAATACCTGCGCATGCGCATCCCACAAAACCTCGCACGTGTTTTTACTCGACTAGCCTGCGGGATGCATCCTCTCGCACGTGTTTTTGCTCGACTAGCCTGCGGGATGCATCCTCTCGCACGTGTTTTTGCTCGACTAGCCATGCGCATCCCAAAAAACCTGCGCATGCGCATCCCACAAAACCTGCGCATGCGCATCCCACAAAACCTCGCACGTGTTTTTACTCGACTAGCCTGCGGGATGCATCCTCTCGCACGTGTTTTTACTCGACTAGCCTGCGGGATGCATCCTCTCGCACGTGTTTTTACTCGACTAGCCTGCGGGATGCATCCTCTCGCACGTGTTTTTACTCGACTAGCCTGCGGGATGCATCCTCTCGCACTTGTTTTTGCTCGACTAGCCATGCGCATCCCAAAAAACCTGCGCATGCGCATCCCACAAAACCTGCGCATGCGCATCCCACAAAACCTCGCACGTGTTTTTACTCGACTAGCCTGCGGGATGCATCCTCTCGCACGTTTTTTTACTCGACTAGCCTGCGGGATGCATCCTCTCGCACGTGTTTTTGCTCGACTAGCCATGCGCATCCCAAAAAACCTGCGCATGCGCATCCCACAAAACCTGCGCATGCGCATCCCACAAAACCTTGCACGTGTTTTTACACGACTAGCCTGCGGGATGCATCCTCTCGCACGTGTTTTTGCTCGACTAGCCTGCGGGATGCATCCTCTCGCACGTGTTTTTACTCGACTAGCCTGCAGGATGCATCCTCTCGCACGTGTTTTTGCTCGACTAGCCTGCGGGACGCATCCTCTCGCACGTGTTTTTACTCGACTAGCCTGCGGGATGCATCCTCTCGCACGTGTTTTTGCTCGACTAGCCTGCGGGATGCATCCTCTCGCACGTGTTTTTGCTCGACTAGCCTGCGGGATGCATCCTCTCGCACGTGTTTTTGCTCGACTAGGCATGCGCATCCCAAAAAACCTGCGCATGCGCATCCCAAAAAACCTGCGCATGCGCATCCCACAAAACCTGCGCATGCGCATCCCACAAAACCTCGCACGCGTTTTTACTCGACTAGCCTGCGGGATGCATCCTCTCGCACGTGTTTTTCCTCGACTAGCCATGCGCATCCCAAAAAACCTGCGCATGCGCATCCCAAAAAACCTGCGCATGCGCATCCCACAAAACCTGCGCATGCGCATCCCACAAAACCTCGCACGTGTTTTTACTCGACTAGCCTGCGGGATTCATCCTCTCGCACGTGTTTTTGCTCGACTAGGCTGCGGGATGCATCCTCTCGCACGTGTTTTTGCTCGACTAGGCATGCGCATCCCAAGAAACCTGCGCATGCGCATCCCAAAAAACCTGCGCATGCGCATCCCACAAAACCTGCGCATGCGCATCCCACAAAACCACGCACGTGTATTTACTCGACTAGCCTGCGGGATGCATCCTCTCGCACGTGTTTTTCCTCGACTAGCCATGCGCATCCCAAAAAACCTGCGCATGCGCATCCCAAAAAACCTGCGCATGCGCCTCCCACAAAACCTGCGCATGCGCCTCCCACAAAACCTGCGCATGCGCATCCCACAAAACCTCGCACGTGTTTTTACTCGACTAGCCTGCGGGATGCATCCTCTCGCACGTGTTTTTGCTCGACTAGCCTGCGGGATGCATCCTCTCGCACGTGTTTTTGCTCGACTAGCCATGCGCATCCCAAAAAACCTGCGCATGCGCATCCCAAAAAACCTGCGCATGCGCATCCCACAAAACCTCGCACGTGTTTTTACTCGACTAGCCTGCGGGATGCATCCTCTCGCACGTGTTTTTACTCGACTAGCCATGCGCATCCCAAAAAACCTGCGCATGCGCATCACAAAAAACCTGCGCATGCGCATCCCACAAAACCTCGCACGTGTTTTTACTCGACTAGCCTGCGAGATGCATCCTCTCGAACGTGTTTTTACTCGACTAGCCTGCAGGATGCATCCTCTCGCACGTGTTTTTACTCGACTAGCCTGCGGGATGCATCCTCTCGCACGTGTTTTTGCTCGACTAGCCATGCGCATCCCAAAAAACCTGCGCATGCGCATCCCACAAAACCTGCGCATGCGCATCCCACAAAACCTTGCACGTGTTTTTACTCGACTAGCCTGCGGGATGCATCCTCTCGCACGTGTTTTTGCTCGACTAGCCTGCGGGATGCATCCTCTCGCACGTGTTTTTGCTCGACTAGCCTGCGGGATGCATCCTCTCGCACGTGTTTGTGCTCGACTAGCCTGCGGGATGCATCCTCTCGCACGTGTTTTTACTCGACTAGCCTGCGGGATGCATCCTCTCGCACGTGTTTTTGCTCGACTAGCCTGCGGGATGCATCCTCTCGCACGTGTTTTTGCTCGACTAGCCTGCGGGATGCATCCACTCGCACGTGTTTTTGCTCGACTAGCCTGCGGGATGCATCCTCTCGCACGTGTTTTTACTCGACTAGCCATGCGCATCCCAAAAAACCTGCGCATGCGCATCCCAAAAAACCTGCGCATGCGCATCCCACAAAACCTCGCACGTGTTTGTACTCGACTAGCCTGCGGGATGCATCCTCTCGAACGTGTTTTTACTCGACTAGCCTGCAGGATGCATCCTCCCGCACGTGTTTTTACTCGACTAGCCTGCGGGATGCATCCTCTCGCACGTGTTTTTGCTCGACTAGCCATGCGCATCCCAAAAAACCTGCGCATGCGCATCCCACAAAACCTGCGCATGCGCATCCCACAAAACCTTGCACGTGTTTTTACTCGACTAGCCTGCGGGATGCATCCTCTCGCACGTGTTTTTGCTCGACTAGCCTGCGGGATGCATCCTCTCGCACGTGTTTTTGCTCGACTAGCCTGCGGGATGCATCCTCTCGCACGTGTTTGTGCTCGACTAGCCTGCGGGATGCATCCTCTCGCACGTGTTTTTACTCGACTAGCCTGCGGGATGCATCCTCTCGCACGTGTTTTTGCTCGACTAGCCTGCGGGATGCGTCCTCTCGCACGTGTTTTTGCTCGACTAGCCTGCGGGATGCATCCTCTCGCACGTGTTTTTACTCGACTAGCCTGGAGGATGCATCCTCTCGCACGTGTTTTTGCTCGACTAGCCTGCGGGACGCATCCTCTCGCACGTGTTTTTACTCGACTAGCCTGCGGGATGCATCCTCTCGCACGTGTTTTTACTCGACTAGCCTTCGGGATTCATCCTCTCGCACGTGTTTTTACTCGACTAGCCTGCGGCATGCATCCTCTCGCACGTGTTTTTGCTCGACTAGACTGCGGGATGCATCCTCTCGCACGTGTTTTTACTCGACTAGCCTGCGGGATGCATCCTCTCGCACGTGTTTTTACTCGACTAGCCATGCGCATCCCAAAAAACCTGCGCATGCGCATCCCAAAAAACCTGCGCATGCGCATCCCAAAAACCTGCGCATGCGCATCCCACAAAACCTGCGCATGCGCATCCCACAAAACCTCGCACGTGTTTTTACTCGACTAGCCTGCGGGATGCATCCTCTCGCACGTGTTTTTGCTCGACTAGCCTGCGGGATGCATCCTCTCGCACGTGTTTTTACTCGACTAGCCTGCGGGATGCATCCTCTCGCACGTGTTTTTACTCGACTACCCTGCGGGATGCATCCTCTCGCACGTGTTTTTCCTCGACTAGCCATGCGCATCCCAAAAAACCTGCGCATGCGCATCCCACAAAACCTGCGCATGCGCATCCCACAAAACCTCGCACGTGTTTTTACTCGACTAGCCTGCGGGATGCATCCTCTCGCACGTGTTTTTGCTCGACTAGCCTGCGGGATGCATCCTCTCGCACGTGTTTTTGCTCGACTAGCCATGCGCATCCCAAAAAACCTGCGCATGCGCATCCCACAAAACCTGCGCATGCGCATCCCACAAAACCTCGCACGTGTTTTTACTCGACTAGCCTGCGGGATGCATCCGCTCGCACGTGTTTTTACTCGACTAGCCTGCGGGATGCATCCTCTCGCACGTGTTTTTGCTCGACTAGCCATGCGCATCCCAAAAAACCTGCGCATGCGCATCCCACAAAACCTGCGCATGCGCATCCCACAAAACCTTGCACGTGTTTTTACTCGACTAGCCTGCGGGATGCATCCTCTCGCACGTGTTTTTGCTCGACTAGCCTGCGGGATGCATCCTCTCGCACGTGTTTTTGCTCGACTAGCCTGCGGGATGCATCCTCTCGCACGTGTTTGTGCTCGACTAGCCTGTGGGATGCATCCTCTCGCACGTGTTTTTACTCGACTAGCCTGCGGGATGCATCCTCTCGCACGTGTTTTTGCTCGACTAGCCTGCGGGATGCATCCTCTCGCACGTGTTTTTACTCGACTAGCCTGCGGGATGCATCCTCTCGCACGTGTTTTTACTCGACTAGCCTGCGGGATGCATCCTCTCGCACGTGTTTTTGCTCGACTAGCCTGCAGGATGCATCCTGTCGCACGTGTTTTTACTCGACTAGCCTGCGGGATGCATCCTCTCGCACGTGTTTTTGCTCGACTAGCCATGCGCATCCCAAAAAACCTGCGCATGCGCATCCCACAAAACCTGCGCATGCGCATCCCACAAAACCTTGCACGTGTTTTTACTCGACTAGCCTGCGGGATGCATCCTCTCGCATGTGTTTTTGCTCGACTAGCCTGCGGGATGCATCCTCTCGCACGTGTTTTTGCTCGACTAGCCTGCGGGATGCATCCTCTCGCACGTGTTTGTGCTCGACTAGCCTGCGGGATGCATCCTCTCGCACGTGTTTTTACTCGACTAGCCTGCGGGATGCATCCTCTCGCACGTGTTTTTGCTCGACTAGCCTGCGGGATGCATCCTCTCGCACGTGTTTTTGCTCGACTAGCCTGCGGGATGCATCCTCTCGCACGTGTTTTTACTCGACTAGCCTGCGGGATGCATCCTCTCGCACGTGTTTTTACTCGACTAGCCATGCGCATCCCAAAAAACCTGCGCATGCGCATCCCACAAAACCTACGCATGCGCATCCCACAAAACCTCGCACGTGTTTTTACTCGACTAGCCTGCGGGATGCATCCTCTCGCACGTGTTTTTACTCGACTAGCCTGCAGGATGCATCCTCTCGCACGTGTTTTTACTCGACTAGCCTGCGGGATGCATCCTCTCGCACGTGTTTTTGCTCGACTAGCCATGCGCATCCCAAAAAACCTGCGCATGCGCATCCCACAAAACCTCGCACGTCTTTTTACTCGACTAGCCTGCGGGATGCATCCTCTCGCACGTGTTTTTACTCGACTACCCTGCGGGATGCATCCTCTCGCACGTGTTTTTGCTCGACTAGCCATGCGCATCCCAAAAAACCTGCGCATGCGCATCCCACAAAACCAGCGCATGCGCATCCCACAAAACCTCGCACGTGTTTTTAGTCGACTAGCCTGCGGGATGCATCCTCTCGCACGTGTTTTTACTCGACTAGCCTGCAGGATGCATCCTCTCGCACGTGTTTTTACTCGACTAGCCTGCGGGATGCATCCTCTCGCACGTGTTTTTATTCGACTAGCCTGCGGGATGCATCCTCTCGCACGTGTTTTCACTCGACTAGCCTGGGGGATGCATCCTCTCGCACGTGTTTTTGCTCGACTAGCCTGCGGGATGCATCCTCTCGCACGTGTTTTTGCTCGACTAGGCATGCGCATCCCAAAAAACCTGCGCATGCGCATCCCAAAAAACCTGCGCATGCGCATCCCACAAAACCTCGCACGTGTTTTTACTCGACTAGCCTGCGGGATGCATCCTCTCGCACGTGTTTTTCCTCGACTAGCCATGCGCATCCCAAAAAACCTGCGCATGCGCATCCCACAAAACCTCGCACGTGTTTTTACTCGACTAGCCTGCGGGATGCATCCTCTCGCACGTGTTTTTACTCGACTACCCTGCGGGATGCATCCTCTCGCACGTGTTTTTGCTCGACTAGCCATGCGCATCCCAAAAAACCTGCGCATGCGCATCCCACTAAACCTGCGCATGCGCATCCCACAAAACCTCGCACGTGTTTTTAGTCGACTAGCCTGCGGGATGCATCCTCTCGCACGTGTTTTTACTCGACTAGCCTGCAGGATGCATCCTCTCGCACGTGTTTTTACTCGACTAGCCTGCGGGATGCATCCTCTCGCACGTGTTTTTACTCGACTAGCCTGCGGGATGCATCCTCTCGCACGTGTTTTTACTCGACTAGCCTGCGGGATGCATCCTCTCGCACGTGTTTTTACTCGACTAGCCATGCGCATCCCAAAAAACCTGCGCATGCGCATCCCAAAAAACCTGCGCATGCGCATCCCAAAAACCTGCGCATGCGCATCCCACAAAACCTGCGCATGCGCATCCCACAAAACCTCGCACGTGTTTTTACTCGACTAGCCTGCGGGATGCATCCTCTCGCACGTGTTTTTGCTCGACTAGCCTGCGGGATGCATCCTCTCGCACGTGTTTTTACTCGACTAGCCTGCGGGATGCATCCTCTCGCACGTGTTTTTACTCGACTACCCTGCGGGATGCATCCTCTCGCACGTGTTTTTCCTCGACTAGCCATGCGCATCCCAAAAAACCTGCGCATGCGCATCCCACAAAACCTGCGCATGCGCATCCCACAAAACCTCGCACGTGTTTTTACTCGACTAGCCTGCGGGATGCATCCTCTCGCACGTGTTTTTGCTCGACTAGCCTGCGGGATGCATCCTCTCGCACGTGTTTTTGCTCGACTAGCCATGCGCATCCCAAAAAACCTGCGCATGCGCATCCCACAAAACCTGCGCATGCGCATCCCACAAAACCTCGCACGTGTTTTTACTCGACTAGCCTGCGGGATGCATCCGCTCGCACGTGTTTTTACTCGACTAGCCTGCGGGATGCATCCTCTCGCACGTGTTTTTGCTCGACTAGCCATGCGCATCCCAAAAAACCTGCGCATGCGCATCCCACAAAACCTGCGCATGCGCATCCCACAAAACCTTGCACGTGTTTTTACTCGACTAGCCTGCGGGATGCATCCTCTCGCACGTGTTTTTGCTCGACTAGCCTGCGGGATGCATCCTCTCGCACGTGTTTTTGCTCGACTAGCCTGCGGGATGCATCCTCTCGCACGTGTTTGTGCTCGACTAGCCTGTGGGATGCATCCTCTCGCACGTGTTTTTACTCGACTAGCCTGCGGGATGCATCCTCTCGCACGTGTTTTTGCTCGACTAGCCTGCGGGATGCATCCTCTCGCACGTGTTTTTACTCGACTAGCCTGCGGGATGCATCCTCTCGCACGTGTTTTTACTCGACTAGCCTGCGGGATGCATCCTCTCGCACGTGTTTTTGCTCGACTAGCCTGCAGGATGCATCCTGTCGCACGTGTTTTTACTCGACTAGCCTGCGGGATGCATCCTCTCGCACGTGTTTTTGCTCGACTAGCCATGCGCATCCCAAAAAACCTGCGCATGCGCATCCCACAAAACCTGCGCATGCGCATCCCACAAAACCTTGCACGTGTTTTTACTCGACTAGCCTGCGGGATGCATCCTCTCGCATGTGTTTTTGCTCGACTAGCCTGCGGGATGCATCCTCTCGCACGTGTTTTTGCTCGACTAGCCTGCGGGATGCATCCTCTCGCACGTGTTTGTGCTCGACTAGCCTGCGGGATGCATCCTCTCGCACGTGTTTTTACTCGACTAGCCTGCGGGATGCATCCTCTCGCACGTGTTTTTGCTCGACTAGCCTGCGGGATGCATCCTCTCGCACGTGTTTTTGCTCGACTAGCCTGCGGGATGCATCCTCTCGCACGTGTTTTTACTCGACTAGCCTGCGGGATGCATCCTCTCGCACGTGTTTTTACTCGACTAGCCATGCGCATCCCAAAAAACCTGCGCATGCGCATCCCACAAAACCTACGCATGCGCATCCCACAAAACCTCGCACGTGTTTTTACTCGACTAGCCTGCGGGATGCATCCTCTCGCACGTGTTTTTACTCGACTAGCCTGCAGGATGCATCCTCTCGCACGTGTTTTTACTCGACTAGCCTGCGGGATGCATCCTCTCGCACGTGTTTTTGCTCGACTAGCCATGCGCATCCCAAAAAACCTGCGCATGCGCATCCCACAAAACCTCGCACGTCTTTTTACTCGACTAGCCTGCGGGATGCATCCTCTCGCACGTGTTTTTACTCGACTACCCTGCGGGATGCATCCTCTCGCACGTGTTTTTGCTCGACTAGCCATGCGCATCCCAAAAAACCTGCGCATGCGCATCCCACAAAACCAGCGCATGCGCATCCCACAAAACCTCGCACGTGTTTTTAGTCGACTAGCCTGCGGGATGCATCCTCTCGCACGTGTTTTTACTCGACTAGCCTGCAGGATGCATCCTCTCGCACGTGTTTTTACTCGACTAGCCTGCGGGATGCATCCTCTCGCACGTGTTTTTATTCGACTAGCCTGCGGGATGCATCCTCTCGCACGTGTTTTCACTCGACTAGCCTGGGGGATGCATCCTCTCGCACGTGTTTTTGCTCGACTAGCCTGCGGGATGCATCCTCTCGCACGTGTTTTTGCTCGACTAGGCATGCGCATCCCAAAAAACCTGCGCATGCGCATCCCAAAAAACCTGCGCATGCGCATCCCACAAAACCTCGCACGTGTTTTTACTCGACTAGCCTGCGGGATGCATCCTCTCGCACGTGTTTTTCCTCGACTAGCCATGCGCATCCCAAAAAACCTGCGCATGCGCATCCCACAAAACCTCGCACGTGTTTTTACTCGACTAGCCTGCGGGATGCATCCTCTCGCACGTGTTTTTACTCGACTACCCTGCGGGATGCATCCTCTCGCACGTGTTTTTGCTCGACTAGCCATGCGCATCCCAAAAAACCTGCGCATGCGCATCCCACTAAACCTGCGCATGCGCATCCCACAAAACCTCGCACGTGTTTTTAGTCGACTAGCCTGCGGGATGCATCCTCTCGCACGTGTTTTTACTCGACTAGCCTGCAGGATGCATCCTCTCGCACGTGTTTTTACTCGACTAGCCTGCGGGATGCATCCTCTCGCACGTGTTTTTACTCGACTAGCCTGCGGGATGCATCCTCTCGCACGTGTTTTTACTCGACTAGCCTGCGGGATGCATCCTCTCGCACGTGTTTTTGCTCGACTAGCCTGCGGGATGCATCCTCTCGCACGTGTTTTTGCTCGACTAGCCTGCGGGATGCATCCTCTCGCACGTGTTTTTGCTCGACTAGGCATGCGCATCCCAAAAAACCTTCGCATGCGCATCCCAAAAAACCTGCGCATGCGCATCCCACAAAACCTGCGCATGCGCATCCCACAAAACCTCGCACGTGTTTTTACTCGACTAGCCTGCGGGATGCATCCTCTCGCACGTTTTTTTACTCGACTAGCCTGCGGGATGCATCCTCTCGCACGTGTTTTTGCTCGACTAGCCATGCGCATCCCAAAAAACCTGCGCATGCGCATCCCACAAAACCTTGCACGTGTTTTTACTCGACTAGCCTGCGGGATGCATCCTCTCGCACGTGTTTTTGCTCGACTAGCCTGCGGGATGCATCCTCTCGCACGTGTTTTTGCTCGACTAGCCTGCGGGATGCATCCTCTCGCACGTGTTTGTGCTCGACTAGCCTGCGGGATGCATCCTCTCGCACGTGTTTTTACTCGACTAGCCTGCGGGATGCATCCTCTCGCACGTGTTTTTGCTCGACTAGCCTGCGGGATGCATCCTCTCGCACGTGTTTTTGCTCGACTAGCCTGCGGGATGCATCCTCTCGCACGTGTTTTTACTCGACTAGCCTGCAGGATGCATCCTCTCGCACGTGTTTTTGCTCGACTAGCCTGCGGGACGCATCCTCTCGCACGTGTTTTTACTCGACTAGCCTGCGGGATGCATCCTCTCGCACGTGTTTTTGCTCGACTAGCCTGCGGGATGCATCCTCTCGCACGTGTTTTTGCTCGACTAGGCATGCGCATCCCAAAAAACCTGCGCATGCGCATCCCAAAAAACCTGCGCATGCGCATCCCACAAAACCTGCGCATGCGCATCCCACAAAACCTGCGCATGCGCATCCCACAAAACCTCGCACGTGTTTTTACTCGACTAGCCTGCGGGATGCATCCGCTCGCACGTGTTTTTACTCGACTAGCCTGCGGGATGCATCCTCTCGCACGTGTTTTTACTCGACTAGCCTGCGGGATGCATCCTCTCGCACGTGTTTTTACTCGACTAGCCATGCGCATCCCAAAAAACCTGCGCATGCGCATCCCAAAAAACCTGCGCATGCGCATCCCACAAAACCTCGCACGTGTTTTTACTCGACTAGCCTGCGGGATGCATCCTCTCGCACGTGTTTTTACTCGACTAGCCTGCAGGATGCATCCTCTCGCACGTGTTTTTACTCGACTAGCCTGCGGGATGCATCCTCTCGCACGTGTTTTTGCTCGACTAGCCTGCGGGATGCATCCTCTCGCACGTGTTTTTGCTCGACTAGCCATGCGCATCCCACAAAACCTGCGCATGCGCATCCCACAAAACCTCGCACGTGTTTTTACTGGACTAGTCTGCGGGATGCATCCTCTCGCACGTGTTTTTGCTCGACTAGCCTGCGGGATGCATCCTCTCGCACGTGTTTTTGCTCGACTAGCCATGCGCATCCCAAAAAACCTGCGCATGCGCATCCCACAAAACCTGCGCATGCGCATCCCACAAAACCTCGCACGTGTTTTTACTCGACTAGCCTGCGGGATGCATCCTCTCGCACGTGTTTTTGCTCGACTAGCCATGCGCATCCCAAAAAACCTGCGCATGCGCATCCCACAAAACCTGCGCATGCGCATCCCACAAAACCTCGCACGTGTTTTTACTCGACTAGCCTGCGGGATGCATCCTCTCGCACGTGTTTTTCCTCGACTAGCCATGCGCATCCCAAAAAACCTGCGCATGCGCATCCCAAAAAACCTGCGCATGCGCCTCCCACAAAACCTGCGCATGCGCATCCCACAAAACCTCGCACGTGTTTTTACTCGACTAGCCTGCGGGATGCATCCTCTCGCACGTGTTTTTGCTCGACTAGCCTGCGGGATGCATCCTCTCGCACGTGTTTTTGCTCGACTAGCCATGCGCATCCCAATAAACCTGCGCATGCGCATCCCACAATACCTGCGCATGCGCATCCCACAAAACCTCGCACGTGTTTTTACTCGACTAGCCTGTGGGATGCATCCTCTCGCACGTGTTTTTACTCGACTAGCCTGCGGGATGCATCCTCTCGCACGTGTTTTTACTCGTCTAGCCTGCGGGATGCATCCTCTCGCACGTGTTTTTGCTCGACTAGCCTGCGGGATGCATCCTCTCGCACGTGTTTTTGCTCGACTAGGCATGAGCATCCCAAAAAACCTGCGCATGCGCATCCCAAAAAACCTGCGCATGCGCATCCCACAAAACCTGCGCATGCGCATCCCACAAAACCTCGCACGTGTTTTTACTCGACTAGCCTGCGGGATGCATCCTCTCGCACGTGTTTTTCCTCGACTAGCCATGCGCATCCCAAAAAACCTGCGCATGCGCATCCCAAAAAACCTGCGCATGCGCATCCCACAAAACCTGCGCATGCGCATCCCACAAAACCTCGCAAGTGTTTTTACTCGACTAGCCTGCGGGATGCATCCTCTCGCACGTGTTTTTACTCGACTAGCCTGCGGGATGCATCCTCTCGCACGTGTTTTTACTCGACTAGCCATGCGCATCCCAAAAAACCTGCGCATGCGCATCCCACAAAACCTGCGCATGCGCATCCCACAAAACCTCGCACGTGTTTTTACTCGACTAGCCTGCGGGATGCATCCTCTCGCACGTGTTTTTACTCGACTAGCCTGCAGGATGCATCCTCTCGCACGTGTTTTTACTCGACTAGCCTGCGGGATGCATCCTCTCGCACGTGTTTTTGCTCGACTAGCCTGCGGGATGCACCCTCTCGCACGTGTTTTTGCTCGACTAGCCATGCGCATCCCAAAAAACCTGCGCATGCGCAACCCACAAAACCTGCGCATGCGCATCCCACAAAACCTCGCACGTGTTTTTACTCGACTAGCCTGCGGGATGCATCCTCTCGCACGTGTTTTTACTCGACTAGCCTGCGGGATGCATCCTCTCGCACTTGTTTTTGCTCGACTAGCCATGCGCATCCCAAAAAACCTGCGCATGCGCATCCCACAAAACCTGCGCATGCGCATCCCACAAAACCTGCGCATGCGCATCCCACAAAACCTCGCACGTGTTTTTACTCGACTAGCCTGCGGGATGCATCCTCTCGCACGTTTTTTTACTCGACTAGCCTGCGGGATGCATCCTCTCGCACGTGTTTTTGCTCGACTAGCCATGCGCATCCCAAAAAACCTGCGCATGCGCATCCCACAAAACCTGCGCATGCGCATCCCACAAAACCTTGCACGTGTTTTTACTCGACTAGCCTGCGGGATGCATCCTCTCGCACGTGTTTTTGCTCGACTAGCCTGCGGGATGCATCCTCTCGCACGTGTTTTTGCTCGACTAGCCTGCGGGATGCATCCTCTCGCACGTGTTTGTGCTCGACTAGCCTGCGGGATGCATCCTCTCGCACGTGTTTTTACTCGACTAGCCTGCGGGATGCATCCTCTCGCACGTGTTTTTACTCGTCTAGCCTGCCGGATGCATCCTCTCGCACTTGTTTTTGCTCGACTAGCCATGCGCATCCCAAAAAACCTGCGCATGCGCATCCCACAAAACCTGCGCATGCGCATCCCACAAAACCTGCGCATGCGCATCCCACAAAACCTCGCACGTGTTTTTACTCGACTAGCCTGCGGGATGCATCCTCTCGCACGTGTTTTTACTCGACTAGCCTGCAGGATGCATCCTCTCGCACGTGTTTTTACTCGACTAGCCTGCGGGATGCATCCTCTCGCACGTGTTTTTGCTCGACTAGCCATGCGCATCCCAAAAAACCTGCGCATGCGCATCCCACAAAACCTGCGCATGCGCATCCCACATAACCTCGCACGTGTTTTTACTCGACTAGCCTGCGGGATGCATCCTCTCGCACGTGTTTTTCCTCGACTAGCCATGCGCATCCCAAAAAACCTGCGCATGCGCATCCCAAAAAACCTGCGCATGCGCCTCCCACAAAACCTGCGCATGCGCATCCCACAAAACCTCGCACGTGTTTTTACTCGACTAGCCTGCGGGATGCATCCTCTCGCACGTGTTTTTGCTCGACTAGCCTGCGGGATGCATCCTCTCGCACGTGTTTTTGCTCGACTAGCCATGCGCATCCCAATAAACCTGCGCATGCGCATCCCACAATACCTGCCCATGCGCATCCCACAAAACCTCGCACGTGTTTTTACTCGACTAGCCTGCGGGATGCATCCTCTCGCACGTGTTTTTGCTCGACTAGCCTGCGGGATGCATCCTCTCGCACGTGTTTTTGCTCGACTAGCCATGCGCATCCCAATAAACCTGCGCATGCGCATCCCACAATACCTGCCCATGCGCATCCCACAAAACCTCGCACGTGTTTTTACTCGACTAGCCTGTGGGATGCATCCTCTCGCACGTGTTTTTACTCGACTAGCCTGCGGGATGCATCCTCTCGCACGTGTTTTTACTCGTCTAGCCTGCGGGATGCATCCTCTCGCACGTGTTTTTGCTCGACTAGCCTGCGGGATGCATCCTCTCGCACGTGTTTTTGCTCGACTAGGCATGAGCATCCCAAAAAACCTGCGCATGCGCATCCCAAAAAACCTGCGCATGCGCATCCCACAAAACCTGCGCATGCGCATCCCACAAAACCTCGCACGTGTTTTTACTCGACTAGCCTGCGGGATGCATCCTCTCGCACGTGTTTTTCCTCGACTAGCCATGCGCATCCCAAAAAACCTGCGCATGCGCATCCCAAAAAACCTGCGCATGCGCATCCCACAAAACCTGCGCATGCGCATCCCACAAAACCTCGCAAGTGTTTTTACTCGACTAGCCTGCGGGATGCATCCTCTCGCACGTGTTTTTACTCGACTAGCCTGCGGGATGCATCCTCTCGCACGTGTTTTTACTCGACTAGCCATGCGCATCCCAAAAAACCTGCGCATGCGCATCCCACAAAACCTGCGCATGCGCATCCCACAAAACCTCGCACGTGTTTTTACTCGACTAGCCTGCGGGATGCATCCTCTCGCACGTGTTTTTACTCGACTAGCCTGCAGGATGCATCCTCTCGCACGTGTTTTTACTCGACTAGCCTGCGGGATGCATCCTCTCGCACGTGTTTTTGCTCGACTAGCCATGCGCATCCCAAAAAACCTGCGCATGCGCATCCCACAAAACCTGCGCATGCGCATCCCACAAAACCTCGCACGTGTTTTTACTCGACTAGCCTGCGGGATGCATCCTCTCGCACGTGTTTTTCCTCGACTAGCCATGCGCATCCCAAAAAACCTGCGCATGCGCATCCCAAAAAACCTGCGCATGCGCCTCCCACAAAACCTGCGCATGCGCATCCCACAAAACCTCGCACGTGTTTTTACTCGACTAGCCTGTGGGATGCATCCTCTCGCACGTGTTTTTGCTCGACTAGCCTGCGGGATGCATCCTCTCGCACGTGTTTTTGCTCGACTAGCCATGCGCATACCAATAAACCTGCGCATGCGCATCCCACAATACCTGCGCATGCGCATCCCACAAAACCTCGCACGTGTTTTTACTCGACTAGCCTGTGGGATGCATCCTCTCGCACGTGTTTTTACTCGACTAGCCTGCGGGATGCATCCTCTCGCACGTGTTTTTACTCGTCTAGCCTGCGGGATGCATCCTCTCGCACGTGTTTTTGCTCGACTAGCCTGCGGGATGCATCCTCTCGCACGTGTTTTTGCTCGACTAGGCATGAGCATCCCAAAAAACCTGCGCATGCGCATCCCACAAAACCTGCGCATGCGCATCCCACAAAACCTCGCACGTGTTTTTACTCGACTAGCCTGCGGGATGCATCCTCTCGCACGTGTTTTTCCTCGACTAGCCATGCGCATCCCAAAAAACCTGCGCATGCGCATCCCAAAAAACCTGCGCATGCGCATCCCACAAAACCTCGCACGTGTTTTTACTCGACTAGCCTGCGGGATGCATCCTCTCGCACGTGTTTTTACTCGACTAGCCTGCAGGATGCATCCTCTCGCACGTGTTTTTACTCGACTAGCCTGCGGGATGCATCCTCTCGCACGTGTTTTTGCTCGACTAGCCATGCGCATCCCAAAAAACCTGCGCATGCGCATCCCACAAAACCTGCGCATGCGCATCCCACAAAACCTCGCACGTGTTTTTACTCGACTAGCCTGCGGGATGCATCCTCTCGCACGTGTTTTTCCTCGACTAGCCATGCGCATCCCAAAAAACCTGCGCATGCGCATCCCAAAAAACCTGCGCATGCGCCTCCCACAAAACCTGCGCATGCGCATCCCACAAAACCTCGCACGTGTTTTTACTCGACTAGCCTGCGGGATGCATCCTCTCGCACGTGTTTTTGCTCGACTAGCCTGCGGGATGCATCCTCTCGCACGTGTTTTTGCTCGACTAGCCATGCGCATCCCAATAAACCTGCGCATGCGCATCCCACAATACCTGCGCATGCGCATCCCACAAAACCTCGCACGTGTTTTTACTCGACTAGCCTGTGGGATGCATCCTCTCGCACGTGTTTTTACTCGACTAGCCTGCGGGATGCATCCTCTCGCACGTGTTTTTACTCGTCTAGCCTGCGGGATGCATCCTCTCGCACGTGTTTTTGCTCGACTAGCCTGCGGGATGCATCCTCTCGCACGTGTTTTTGCTCGACTAGGCATGAGCATCCCAAAAAACCTGCGCATGCGCATCCCAAAAAACCTGCGCATGCGCATCCCACAAAACCTGCGCATGCGCATCCCACAAAACCTCGCACGTGTTTTTACTCGACTAGCCTGCGGGATGCATCCTCTCGCACGTGTTTTTCCTCGACTAGCCATGCGCATCCCAAAAAACCTGCGCATGCGCCTCCCACAAAACCTGCGCATGCGCATCCCACAAAACCTCGCACGTGTTTTTACTCGACTAGCCTGCGGGATGCATCCTCTCGCACGTGTTTTTGCTCGACTAGCCTGCGGGATGCATCCTCTCGCACGTGTTTTTGCTCGACTAGCCATGCGCATCCCAAAAAACCTGCGCATGCGCATCCCACAAAACCTGCGCATGCGCATCCCACAAAACCTCGCACGTGTTTTTACTCGACTAGCCTGCGGGATGCATCCTCTCGCACGTGTTTTTACTCGACTAGCCTGCGGGATGCATCCTCTCGCACGTGTTTTTACTCGACTAGCCTGCGGGATGCATCCTCTCGCACGTGTTTTTACTCGACTAGCCTGCGGGATGCATCCTCTCGCACTTGTTTTTGCTCGACTAGCCATGCGCATCCCAAAAAACCTGCGCATGCGCATCCCACAAAACCTGCGCATGCGCATCCCACAAAACCTCGCACGTGTTTTTACTCGACTAGCCTGCGGGATGCATCCTCTCGCACGTTTTTTTACTCGACTAGCCTGCGGGATGCATCCTCTCGCACGTGTTTTTGCTCGACTAGCCATGCGCATCCCAAAAAACCTGCGCATGCGCATCCCACAAAACCTGCGCATGCGCATCCCACAAAACCTTGCACGTGTTTTTACACGACTAGCCTGCGGGATGCATCCTCTCGCACGTGTTTTTGCACGACTAGCCTGCGGGATGCATCCTCTCGCACGTGTTTGTGCTCGACTAGCCTGCGGGATGCATCCTCTCGCACGTGTTTTTACTCGACTAGCCTGCGGGATGCATCCTCTCGCACGTGTTTTTGCTCGACTAGCCTGCGGGATGCATCCTCTCGCACGTGTTTTTGCTCGACTAGCCTGCGGGATGCATCCTCTCGCACGTGTTTTTGCTCGACTAGCCTGGGGGATGCATCCTCTCGCACGTGTTTTTGCTCGACTAGCCATGCGCATCCCAATAAACCTGCGCATGCGCATCCCACAATACCTGCGCATGCGCATCCCACAAAACCTCGCACGTGTTTTTACTCGACTAGCCTGTGGGATGCATCCTCTCGCACGTGTTTTTACTCGACTAGCCTGCGGGATGCATCCTCTCGCACGTGTTTTTACTCGTCTAGCCTGCGGGATGCATCCTCTCGCACGTGTTTTTGCTCGACTAGCCTGCGGGATGCATCCTCTCGCACGTGTTTTTGCTCGACTAGGCATGAGCATCCCAAAAAACCTGCGCATGCGCATCCCAAAAAACCTGCGCATGCGCATCCCACAAAACCTGCGCATGCGCATCCCACAAAACCTCGCACGTGTTTTTACTCGACTAGCCTGCGGGATGCATCCTCTCGCACGTGTTTTTCCTCGACTAGCCATGCGCATCCCAAAAAACCTGCGCATGCGCATCCCAAAAAACCTGCGCATGCGCATCCCACAAAACCTGCGCATGCGCATCCCACAAAACCTCGCAAGTGTTTTTACTCGACTAGCCTGCGGGATGCATCCTCTCGCACGTGTTTTTACTCGACTAGCCTGCGGGATGCATCCTCTCGCACGTGTTTTTACTCGACTAGCCATGCGCATCCCAAAAAACCTGCGCATGCGCATCCCACAAAACCTGCGCATGCGCATCCCACAAAACCTCGCACGTGTTTTTACTCGACTAGCCTGCGGGATGCATCCTCTCGCACGTGTTTTTACTCGACTAGCCTGCAGGATGCATCCTCTCGCACGTGTTTTTACTCGACTAGCCTGCGGGATGCATCCTCTCGCACGTGTTTTTGCTCGACTAGCCATGCGCATCCCAAAAAACCTGCGCATGCGCATCCCACAAAACCTGCGCATGCGCATCCCACAAAACCTCGCACGTGTTTTTACTCGACTAGCCTGCGGGATGCATCCTCTCGCACGTGTTTTTCCTCGACTAGCCATGCGCATCCCAAAAAACCTGCGCATGCGCATCCCAAAAAACCTGCGCATGCGCCTCCCACAAAACCTGCGCATGCGCATCCCACAAAACCTCGCACGTGTTTTTACTCGACTAGCCTGTGGTATGCATCCTCTCGCACGTGTTTTTGCTCGACTAGCCTGCGGGATGCATCCTCTCGCACGTGTTTTTGCTCGACTAGCCATGCGCATACCAATAAACCTGCGCATGCGCATCCCACAATACCTGCGCATGCGCATCCCACAAAACCTCGCACGTGTTTTTACTCGACTAGCCTGTGGGATGCATCCTCTCGCACGTGTTTTTACTCGACTAGCCTGCGGGATGCATCCTCTCGCACGTGTTTTTACTCGTCTAGCCTGCGGGATGCATCCTCTCGCACGTGTTTTTGCTCGACTAGCCTGCGGGATGCATCCTCTCGCACGTGTTTTTGCTCGACTAGGCATGAGCATCCCAAAAAACCTGCGCATGCGCATCCCACAAAACCTGCGCATGCGCATCCCACAAAACCTCGCACGTGTTTTTACTCGACTAGCCTGCGGGATGCATCCTCTCGCACGTGTTTTTCCTCGACTAGCCATGCGCATCCCAAAAAACCTGCGCATGCGCATCCCAAAAAACCTGCGCATGCGCATCCCACAAAACCTCGCACGTGTTTTTACTCGACTAGCCTGCGGGATGCATCCTCTCGCACGTGTTTTTACTCGACTAGCCTGCAGGATGCATCCTCTCGCACGTGTTTTTACTCGACTAGCCTGCGGGATGCATCCTCTCGCACGTGTTTTTGCTCGACTAGCCATGCGCATCCCAAAAAACCTGCGCATGCGCATCCCACAAAACCTGCGCATGCGCATCCCACAAAACCTCGCACGTGTTTTTACTCGACTAGCCTGCGGGATGCATCCTCTCGCACGTGTTTTTCCTCGACTAGCCATGCGCATCCCAAAAAACCTGCGCATGCGCATCCCAAAAAACCTGCGCATGCGCCTCCCACAAAACCTGCGCATGCGCATCCCACAAAACCTCGCACGTGTTTTTACTCGACTAGCCTGCGGGATGCATCCTCTCGCACGTGTTTTTGCTCGACTAGCCTGCGGGATGCATCCTCTCGCACGTGTTTTTGCTCGACTAGCCATGCGCATCCCAATAAACCTGCGCATGCGCATCCCACAATACCTGCGCATGCGCATCCCACAAAACCTCGCACGTGTTTTTACTCGACTAGCCTGTGGGATGCATCCTCTCGCACGTGTTTTTACTCGACTAGCCTGCGGGATGCATCCTCTCGCACGTGTTTTTACTCGTCTAGCCTGCGGGATGCATCCTCTCGCACGTGTTTTTGCTCGACTAGCCTGCGGGATGCATCCTCTCGCACGTGTTTTTGCTCGACTAGGCATGAGCATCCCAAAAAACCTGCGCATGCGCATCCCAAAAAACCTGCGCATGCGCATCCCACAAAACCTGCGCATGCGCATCCCACAAAACCTCGCACGTGTTTTTACTCGACTAGCCTGCGGGATGCATCCTCTCGCACGTGTTTTTCCTCGACTAGCCATGCGCATCCCAAAAAACCTGCGCATGCGCATCCCAAAAAACCTGCGCATGCGCATCCCACAAAACCTGCGCATGCGCATCCCACAAAACCTCGCAAGTGTTTTTACTCGACTAGCCTGCGGGATGCATCCTCTCGCACGTGTTTTTACTCGACTAGCCTGCGGGATGCATCCTCTCGCACGTGTTTTTACTCGACTAGCCATGCGCATCCCAAAAAACCTGCGCATGCGCATCCCACAAAACCTGCGCATGCGCATCCCACAAAACCTCGCACGTGTTTTTACTCGACTAGCCTGCGGGATGCATCCTCTCGCACGTGTTTTTACTCGACTAGCCTGCAGGATGCATCCTCTCGCACGTGTTTTTACTCGACTAGCCTGCGGGATGCATCCTCTCGCACGTGTTTTTGCTCGACTAGCCATGCGCATCCCAAAAAACCTGCGCATGCGCATCCCACAAAACCTGCGCATGCGCATCCCACAAAACCTCGCACGTGTTTTTACTCGACTAGCCTGCGGGATGCATCCTCTCGCACGTGTTTTTCCTCGACTAGCCATGCGCATCCCAAAAAACCTGCGCATGCGCATCCCAAAAAACCTGCGCATGCGCCTCCCACAAAACCTGCGCATGCGCATCCCACAAAACCTCGCACGTGTTTTTACTCGACTAGCCTGCGGCATGCGTCCTCTCGCACGTGTTTTTGCTCGACTAGCCTGCGGGATGCATCCTCTCGCACGTGTTTTTACTCGACTAGCCTGCGGGATGCATCCTCTCGCACGTGTTTTTACTCGACTAGCCATGCGCATCCCAAAAAACCTGCGCATGCGCATCCCAAAAAACCTGCGCATGCGCATCCCAAAAAACCTGCGCATGCGCATCCCACAAAACCTGCGCATGCGCATCCCACAAAACCTCGCACGTGTTTTTACTCGACTAGCCTGCGGGATGCATCCTCTCGCACGTGTTTTTGCTCGACTAGCCTGCGGGATGCATCCTCTCGCACGTGTTTTTACTCGACTAGCCTGCGGGATGCATCCTCTCGCACGTGTTTTTACTCGACTACCCTGCGGGATGCATCCTCTCGCACGTGTTTTTGCTCGACTAGCCATGCGCATCCCAAAAAAACCTGCGCATGCGCATCCCACAAAACCTGCGCATGCGCATCCCTCAAAACCTCGCACGTGTTTTTACTCGACTAGCCTGCGGGATGCATCCTCTCGCACGTGTTTTTACTCGACTAGCCTGCAGGATGCATCCTCTCGCACGTGTTTTTACTCGACTAGCCTGCGGGATGCATCCTCTCGCACGTGTTTTTACTCGACTAGCCTGCGGGATGCATCCTCTCGCACGTGTTTTTACTCGACTAGCCTGCGGGATGCATCCTCTCGCACGTGTTTTTACTCGACTAGCCTGCGGGATGCATCCTCTCGCACGTGTTTTTACTCGACTAGCCTGCGGGATGCATCCTCTCGCACTTGTTTTTGCTCGACTAGCCATGCGCATCCCAAAAAACCTGCGCATGCGCATCCCACAAAACCTGCGCATGCGCATCCCACAAAACCTCGCACGTGTTTTTACTCGACTAGCCTGCGGGATGCATCCTCTCGCACGTTTTTTTACTCGACTAGCCTGCGGGATGCATCCTCTCGCACGTGTTTTTGCTCGACTAGCCATGCGCATCCCAAAAAACCTGCGCATGCGCATCCCACAAAACCTGCGCATGCGCATCCCACAAAACCTTGCACGTGTTTTTACACGACTAGCCTGCGGGATGCATCCTCTCGCACGTGTTTTTGCACGACTAGCCTGCGGGATGCATCCTCTCGCACGTGTTTGTGCTCGACTAGCCTGCGGGATGCATCCTCTCGCACGTGTTTTTACTCGACTAGCCTGCGGGATGCATCCTCTCGCACGTGTTTTTGCTCGACTAGCCTGCGGGATGCATCCTCTCGCACGTGTTTTTACTCGTCTAGCCTGCCGGATGCATCCTCTCGCACTTGTTTTTGCTCGACTAGCCATGCGCATCCCAAAAAACCTTCGCATGCGCATCCCACAAAACCTGCGCATGCGCATCCCACAAAACCTGCGCATGCGCATCCCACAAAACCTCGCACGTGTTTTTACTCGACTAGCCTGCGGGATGCATCCTCTCGCACGTTTTTTTACTCGACTAGCCTGCGGGATGCATCCTCTCGCACGTGTTTTTACTCGACTAGCCTGCGGGATGCATCCTCTCGCACGTGTTTTTACTCGACTAGCCTGCGGGATGCATCCTCTCGCACGTGTTTTTACTCGTCTAGCCTGCCGGATGCATCCTCTCGCACTTGTTTTTGCTCGACTAGCCATGCGCATCCCAAAAAACCTGCGCATGCGCATCCCACAAAACCTGCGCATGCGCATCCCACAAAACCTGCGCATGCGCATCCCACAAAACCTGCGCATGCGCATCCCACAAAACCTCGCACGTGTTTTTACTCGACTAGCCTGCGGGATGCATCCTCTCGCACTTGTTTTTGCTCGACTAGCCATGCGCATCCCAAAAAACCTGCGCATGCGCATCCCACAAAACCTGCGCATGCGCATCCCACAAAACCTCGCACGTGTTTTTACTCGACTAGCCTGCGGGATGCATCCTCTCGCACGTTTTTTTACTCGACTAGCCTGCGGGATGCATCCTCTCGCACGTGTTTTTGCTCGACTAGCCATGCGCATCCCAAAAAACCTGCGCATGCGCATCCCACAAAACCTGCGCATGCGCATCCCACAAAACCTTGCACGTGTTTTTACTCGACTAGCCTGTGGGATGCATCCTCTCGCACGTGTTTTTACTCGACTAGCCTGCGGGATGCATCCTCTCGCACGTGTTTTTACTCGTCTAGCCTGCGGGATGCATCCTCTCGCACGTGTTTTTGCTCGACTAGCCTGCGGGATGCATCCTCTCGCACGTGTTTTTGCTCGACTAGGCATGAGCATCCCAAAAAACCTGCGCATGCGCATCCCAAAAAACCTGCGCATGCGCATCCCACAAAACCTGCGCATGCGCATCCCACAAAACCTCGCACGTGTTTTTACTCGACTAGCCTGCGGGATGCATCCTCTCGCACGTGTTTTTCCTCGACTAGCCATGCGCATCCCAAAAAACCTGCGCATGCGCATCCCAAAAAACCTGCGCATGCGCATCCCACAAAACCTGCGCATGCGCATCCCACAAAACCTCGCAAGTGTTTTTACTCGACTAGCCTGCGGGATGCATCCTCTCGCACGTGTTTTTACTCGACTAGCCTGCGGGATGCATCCTCTCGCACGTGTTTTTACTCGACTAGCCATGCGCATCCCAAAAAACCTGCGCATGCGCATCCCACAAAACCTGCGCATGCGCATCCCACAAAACCTCGCACGTGTTTTTACTCGACTAGCCTGCGGGATGCATCCTCTCGCACGTGTTTTTACTCGACTAGCCTGCAGGATGCATCCTCTCGCACGTGTTTTTACTCGACTAGCCTGCGGGATGCATCCTCTCGCACGTGTTTTTGCTCGACTAGCCATGCGCATCCCAAAAAACCTGCGCATGCGCATCCCACAAAACCTGCGCATGCGCATCCCACAAAACCTCGCACGTGTTTTTACTCGACTAGCCTGCGGGATGCATCCTCTCGCACGTGTTTTTCCTCGACTAGCCATGCGCATCCCAAAAAACCTGCGCATGCGCATCCCAAAAAACCTGCGCATGCGCCTCCCACAAAACCTGCGCATGCGCATCCCACAAAACCTCGCACGTGTTTTTACTCGACTAGCCTGTGGTATGCATCCTCTCGCACGTGTTTTTGCTCGACTAGCCTGCGGGATGCATCCTCTCGCACGTGTTTTTGCTCGACTAGCCATGCGCATACCAATAAACCTGCGCATGCGCATCCCACAATACCTGCGCATGCGCATCCCACAAAACCTCGCACGTGTTTTTACTCGACTAGCCTGTGGGATGCATCCTCTCGCACGTGTTTTTACTCGACTAGCCTGCGGGATGCATCCTCTCGCACGTGTTTTTACTCGTCTAGCCTGCGGGATGCATCCTCTCGCACGTGTTTTTGCTCGACTAGCCTGCGGGATGCATCCTCTCGCACGTGTTTTTGCTCGACTAGGCATGAGCATCCCAAAAAACCTGCGCATGCGCATCCCACAAAACCTGCGCATGCGCATCCCACAAAACCTCGCACGTGTTTTTACTCGACTAGCCTGCGGGATGCATCCTCTCGCACGTGTTTTTCCTCGACTAGCCATGCGCATCCCAAAAAACCTGCGCATGCGCATCCCAAAAAACCTGCGCATGCGCATCCCACAAAACCTCGCACGTGTTTTTACTCGACTAGCCTGCGGGATGCATCCTCTCGCACGTGTTTTTACTCGACTAGCCTGCAGGATGCATCCTCTCGCACGTGTTTTTACTCGACTAGCCTGCGGGATGCATCCTCTCGCACGTGTTTTTGCTCGACTAGCCATGCGCATCCCAAAAAACCTGCGCATGCGCATCCCACAAAACCTGCGCATGCGCATCCCACAAAACCTCGCACGTGTTTTTACTCGACTAGCCTGCGGGATGCATCCTCTCGCACGTGTTTTTCCTCGACTAGCCATGCGCATCCCAAAAAACCTGCGCATGCGCATCCCAAAAAACCTGCGCATGCGCCTCCCACAAAACCTGCGCATGCGCATCCCACAAAACCTCGCACGTGTTTTTACTCGACTAGCCTGCGGGATGCATCCTCTCGCACGTGTTTTTGCTCGACTAGCCTGCGGGATGCATCCTCTCGCACGTGTTTTTGCTCGACTAGCCATGCGCATCCCAATAAACCTGCGCATGCGCATCCCACAATACCTGCGCATGCGCATCCCACAAAACCTCGCACGTGTTTTTACTCGACTAGCCTGTGGGATGCATCCTCTCGCACGTGTTTTTACTCGACTAGCCTGCGGGATGCATCCTCTCGCACGTGTTTTTACTCGTCTAGCCTGCGGGATGCATCCTCTCGCACGTGTTTTTGCTCGACTAGCCTGCGGGATGCATCCTCTCGCACGTGTTTTTGCTCGACTAGGCATGAGCATCCCAAAAAACCTGCGCATGCGCATCCCAAAAAACCTGCGCATGCGCATCCCACAAAACCTGCGCATGCGCATCCCACAAAACCTCGCACGTGTTTTTACTCGACTAGCCTGCGGGATGCATCCTCTCGCACGTGTTTTTCCTCGACTAGCCATGCGCATCCCAAAAAACCTGCGCATGCGCATCCCAAAAAACCTGCGCATGCGCATCCCACAAAACCTGCGCATGCGCATCCCACAAAACCTCGCAAGTGTTTTTACTCGACTAGCCTGCGGGATGCATCCTCTCGCACGTGTTTTTACTCGACTAGCCTGCGGGATGCATCCTCTCGCACGTGTTTTTACTCGACTAGCCATGCGCATCCCAAAAAACCTGCGCATGCGCATCCCACAAAACCTGCGCATGCGCATCCCACAAAACCTCGCACGTGTTTTTACTCGACTAGCCTGCGGGATGCATCCTCTCGCACGTGTTTTTACTCGACTAGCCTGCAGGATGCATCCTCTCGCACGTGTTTTTACTCGACTAGCCTGCGGGATGCATCCTCTCGCACGTGTTTTTGCTCGACTAGCCATGCGCATCCCAAAAAACCTGCGCATGCGCATCCCACAAAACCTGCGCATGCGCATCCCACAAAACCTCGCACGTGTTTTTACTCGACTAGCCTGCGGGATGCATCCTCTCGCACGTGTTTTTCCTCGACTAGCCATGCGCATCCCAAAAAACCTGCGCATGCGCATCCCAAAAAACCTGCGCATGCGCCTCCCACAAAACCTGCGCATGCGCATCCCACAAAACCTCGCACGTGTTTTTACTCGACTAGCCTGCGGCATGCGTCCTCTCGCACGTGTTTTTGCTCGACTAGCCTGCGGGATGCATCCTCTCGCACGTGTTTTTACTCGACTAGCCTGCGGGATGCATCCTCTCGCACGTGTTTTTACTCGACTAGCCATGCGCATCCCAAAAAACCTGCGCATGCGCATCCCAAAAAACCTGCGCATGCGCATCCCAAAAAACCTGCGCATGCGCATCCCACAAAACCTGCGCATGCGCATCCCACAAAACCTCGCACGTGTTTTTACTCGACTAGCCTGCGGGATGCATCCTCTCGCACGTGTTTTTGCTCGACTAGCCTGCGGGATGCATCCTCTCGCACGTGTTTTTACTCGACTAGCCTGCGGGATGCATCCTCTCGCACGTGTTTTTACTCGACTACCCTGCGGGATGCATCCTCTCGCACGTGTTTTTGCTCGACTAGCCATGCGCATCCCAAAAAAACCTGCGCATGCGCATCCCACAAAACCTGCGCATGCGCATCCCACAAAACCTCGCACGTGTTTTTACTCGACTAGCCTGCGGGATGCATCCTCTCGCACGTGTTTTTACTCGACTAGCCTGCAGGATGCATCCTCTCGCACGTGTTTTTACTCGACTAGCCTGCGGGATGCATCCTCTCGCACGTGTTTTTACTCGACTAGCCTGCGGGATGCATCCTCTCGCACGTGTTTTTACTCGACTAGCCTGCGGGATGCATCCTCTCGCACGTGTTTTTACTCGACTAGCCTGCGGGATGCATCCTCTCGCACGTGTTTTTACTCGACTAGCCTGCGGGATGCATCCTCTCGCACTTGTTTTTGCTCGACTAGCCATGCGCATCCCAAAAAACCTGCGCATGCGCATCCCACAAAACCTGCGCATGCGCATCCCACAAAACCTCGCACGTGTTTTTACTCGACTAGCCTGCGGGATGCATCCTCTCGCACGTTTTTTTACTCGACTAGCCTGCGGGATGCATCCTCTCGCACGTGTTTTTGCTCGACTAGCCATGCGCATCCCAAAAAACCTGCGCATGCGCATCCCACAAAACCTGCGCATGCGCATCCCACAAAACCTTGCACGTGTTTTTACACGACTAGCCTGCGGGATGCATCCTCTCGCACGTGTTTTTGCACGACTAGCCTGCGGGATGCATCCTCTCGCACGTGTTTGTGCTCGACTAGCCTGCGGGATGCATCCTCTCGCACGTGTTTTTACTCGACTAGCCTGCGGGATGCATCCTCTCGCACGTGTTTTTGCTCGACTAGCCTGCGGGATGCATCCTCTCGCACGTGTTTTTACTCGTCTAGCCTGCCGGATGCATCCTCTCGCACTTGTTTTTGCTCGACTAGCCATGCGCATCCCAAAAAACCTTCGCATGCGCATCCCACAAAACCTGCGCATGCGCATCCCACAAAACCTGCGCATGCGCATCCCACAAAACCTGCGCATGCGCATCCCACAAAACCTCGCACGTGTTTTTACTCGACTAGCCTGCGGGATGCATCCTCTCGCACGTTTTTTTACTCGACTAGCCTGCGGGATGCATCCTCTCGCACGTGTTTTTACTCGACTAGCCTGCGGGATGCATCCTCTCGCACGTGTTTTTACTCGACTAGCCTGCGGGATGCATCCTCTCGCACGTGTTTTTACTCGTCTAGCCTGCCGGATGCATCCTCTCGCACTTGTTTTTGCTCGACTAGCCATGCGCATCCCAAAAAACCTGCGCATGCGCATCCCACAAAACCTGCGCATGCGCATCCCACAAAACCTGCGCATGCGCATCCCACAAAACCTGCGCATGCGCATCCCACAAAACCTCGCACGTGTTTTTACTCGACTAGCCTGCGGGATGCATCCTCTCGCACGTTTTTTTACTCGACTAGCCTGCGGGATGCATCCTCTCGCACGTGTTTTTGCTCGACTAGCCATGCGCATCCCAAAAAACCTGCGCATGCGCATCCCACAAAACCTGCGCATGCGCATCCCACAAAACCTTGCACGTGTTTTTACTCGACTAGCCTGCGGGATGCATCCTCTCGCACGTGTTTTTGCTCGACTAGGCATGCGCATCCCAAAAAACCTGCGCATGCGCATCCCAAAAAACCTGCGCATGCGCATCCCACAAAACCTCGCACGTGTTTTTACTCGACTAGCCTGCGGGATGCATCCTCTCGCACGTGTTTTTCCTCGACTAGCCATGCGCATCCCAAAAAACCTGCGCATGCGCCTCCCACAATACCTGCGCATGCGCATCCCACAAAACCTCGCACGTGTTTTTACTCGACTAGCCTGCGGGATGCATCCTCTCGCACGTGTTTTTGCTCGACTAGCCTGCGGGATGCATCCTCTCGCACGTGTTTTTGCTCGACTAGCCATGCGCATCCCAAAAAACCTGCGCATGCGCATCCCACAAAACCTGCGCATGCGCATCCCACAAAACCTCGCACGTGTTTTTACTCGACTAGCCTGCGGGATGCATCCTCTCGCACGTGTTTTTACTCGACTAGCCTGCGGGATGCATCCTCTCGCACGTGTTTTTACTCGACTAGCCTGCGGGATGCATCCTCTCGCACGTGTTTTTACTCGACTAGCCTGCGGGATGCATCCTCTCGCACTTGTTTTTGCTCGACTAGCCATGCGCATCCCAAAAAACCTGCGCATGCGCATCCCACAAAACCTGCGCATGCGCATCCCACAAAACCTCGCACGTGTTTTTACTCGACTAGCCTGCGGGATGCATCCTCTCGCACGTTTTTTTACTCGACTAGCCTGCGGGATGCATCCTCTCGCACGTGTTTTTGCTCGACTAGCCATGCGCATCCCAAAAAACCTGCGCATGCGCATCCCACAAAACCTGCGCATGCGCATCCCACAAAACCTTGCACGTGTTTTTACACGACTAGCCTGCGGGATGCATCCTCTCGCACGTGTTTTTGCTCGACTAGCCTGCGGGATGCATCCTCTCGCACGTGTTTTTACTCGACTAGCCTGCAGGATGCATCCTCTCGCACGTGTTTTTGCTCGACTAGCCTGCGGGACGCATCCTCTCGCACGTGTTTTTACTCGACTAGCCTGCGGGATGCATCCTCTCGCACGTGTTTTTGCTCGACTAGCCTGCGGGATGCATCCTCTCGCACGTGTTTTTGCTCGACTAGCCTGCGGGATGCATCCTCTCGCACGTGTTTTTGCTCGACTAGGCATGCGCATCCCAAAAAACCTGCGCATGCGCATCCCAAAAAACCTGCGCATGCGCATCCCACAAAACCTGCGCATGCGCATCCCACAAAACCTCGCACGCGTTTTTACTCGACTAGCCTGCGGGATGCATCCTCTCGCACGTGTTTTTCCTCGACTAGCCATGCGCATCCCAAAAAACCTGCGCATGCGCATCCCAAAAAACCTGCGCATGCGCATCCCACAAAACCTGCGCATGCGCATCCCACAAAACCTCGCACGTGTTTTTACTCGACTAGCCTGCGGGATTCATCCTCTCGCACGTGTTTTTGCTCGACTAGGCTGCGGGATGCATCCTCTCGCACGTGTTTTTGCTCGACTAGGCATGCGCATCCCAAGAAACCTGCGCATGCGCATCCCAAAAAACCTGCGCATGCGCATCCCACAAAACCTGCGCATGCGCATCCCACAAAACCACGCACGTGTATTTACTCGACTAGCCTGCGGGATGCATCCTCTCGCACGTGTTTTTCCTCGACTAGCCATGCGCATCCCAAAAAACCTGCGCATGCGCATCCCAAAAAACCTGCGCATGCGCCTCCCACAAAACCTGCGCATGCGCCTCCCACAAAACCTGCGCATGCGCATCCCACAAAACCTCGCACGTGTTTTTACTCGACTAGCCTGCGGGATGCATCCTCTCGCACGTGTTTTTGCTCGACTAGCCTGCGGGATGCATCCTCTCGCACGTGTTTTTGCTCGACTAGCCATGCGCATCCCAAAAAACCTGCGCATGCGCATCCCAAAAAACCTGCGCATGCGCATCCCACAAAACCTCGCACGTGTTTTTACTCGACTAGCCTGCGGGATGCATCCTCTCGCACGTGTTTTTACTCGACTAGCCTGCGGGATGCATCCTCTCGCACGTGTTTTTACTCGACTAGCCATGCGCATCCCAAAAAACCTGCGCATGCGCATCACAAAAAACCTGCGCATGCGCATCCCACAAAACCTCGCACGTGTTTTTACTCGACTAGCCTGCGAGATGCATCCTCTCGAACGTGTTTTTACTCGACTAGCCTGCAGGATGCATCCTCTCGCACGTGTTTTTACTCGACTAGCCTGCGGGATGCATCCTCTCGCACGTGTTTTTGCTCGACTAGCCATGCGCATCCCAAAAAACCTGCGCATGCGCATCCCACAAAACCTGCGCATGCGCATCCCACAAAACCTTGCACGTGTTTTTACTCGACTAGCCTGCGGGATGCATCCTCTCGCACGTGTTTTTGCTCGACTAGCCTGCGGGATGCATCCTCTCGCACGTGTTTTTGCTCGACTAGCCTGCGGGATGCATCCTCTCGCACGTGTTTGTGCTCGACTAGCCTGCGGGATGCATCCTCTCGCACGTGTTTTTACTCGACTAGCCTGCGGGATGCATCCTCTCGCACGTGTTTTTGCTCGACTAGCCTGCGGGATGCATCCTCTCGCACGTGTTTTTGCTCGACTAGCCTGCGGGATGCATCCACTCGCACGTGTTTTTGCTCGACTAGCCTGCGGGATGCATCCTCTCGCACGTGTTTTTACTCGACTAGCCATGCGCATCCCAAAAAACCTGCGCATGCGCATCCCAAAAAACCTGCGCATGCGCATCCCACAAAACCTCGCACGTGTTTGTACTCGACTAGCCTGCGGGATGCATCCTCTCGAACGTGTTTTTACTCGACTAGCCTGCAGGATGCATCCTCCCGCACGTGTTTTTACTCGACTAGCCTGCGGGATGCATCCTCTCGCACGTGTTTTTGCTCGACTAGCCATGCGCATCCCAAAAAACCTGCGCATGCGCATCCCACAAAACCTGCGCATGCGCATCCCACAAAACCTTGCACGTGTTTTTACTCGACTAGCCTGCGGGATGCATCCTCTCGCACGTGTTTTTGCTCGACTAGCCTGCGGGATGCATCCTCTCGCACGTGTTTTTGCTCGACTAGCCTGCGGGATGCATCCTCTCGCACGTGTTTGTGCTCGACTAGCCTGCGGGATGCATCCTCTCGCACGTGTTTTTACTCGACTAGCCTGCGGGATGCATCCTCTCGCACGTGTTTTTGCTCGACTAGCCTGCGGGATGCATCCTCTCGCACGTGTTTTTGCTCGACTAGCCTGCGGGATGCATCCTCTCGCACGTGTTTTTACTCGACTAGCCTGGAGGATGCATCCTCTCGCACGTGTTTTTGCTCGACTAGCCTGCGGGACGCATCCTCTCGCACGTGTTTTTACTCGACTAGCCTGCGGGATGCATCCTCTCGCACGTGTTTTTACTCGACTAGCCTTCGGGATTCATCCTCTCGCACGTGTTTTTACTCGACTAGCCTGCGGCATGCATCCTCTCGCACGTGTTTTTGCTCGACTAGACTGCGGGATGCATCCTCTCGCACGTGTTTTTACTCGACTAGCCTGCGGGATGCATCCTCTCGCACGTGTTTTTACTCGACTAGCCATGCGCATCCCAAAAAACCTGCGCATGCGCATCCCAAAAAACCTGCGCATGCGCATCCCAAAAACCTGCGCATGCGCATCCCACAAAACCTGCGCATGCGCATCCCACAAAACCTCGCACGTGTTTTTACTCGACTAGCCTGCGGGATGCATCCTCTCGCACGTGTTTTTGCTCGACTAGCCTGCGGGATGCATCCTCTCGCACGTGTTTTTACTCGACTAGCCTGCGGGATGCATCCTCTCGCACGTGTTTTTACTCGACTACCCTGCGGGATGCATCCTCTCGCACGTGTTTTTCCTCGACTAGCCATGCGCATCCCAAAAAACCTGCGCATGCGCATCCCACAAAACCTGCGCATGCGCATCCCACAAAACCTCGCACGTGTTTTTACTCGACTAGCCTGCGGGATGCATCCTCTCGCACGTGTTTTTGCTCGACTAGCCTGCGGGATGCATCCTCTCGCACGTGTTTTTGCTCGACTAGCCATGCGCATCCCAAAAAACCTGCGCATGCGCATCCCACAAAACCTGCGCATGCGCATCCCACAAAACCTCGCACGTGTTTTTACTCGACTAGCCTGCGGGATGCATCCGCTCGCACGTGTTTTTACTCGACTAGCCTGCGGGATGCATCCTCTCGCACGTGTTTTTGCTCGACTAGCCATGCGCATCCCAAAAAACCTGCGCATGCGCTTCCCACAAAACCTGCGCATGCGCATCCCACAAAACCTTGCACGTGTTTTTACTCGACTAGCCTGCGGGATGCATCCTCTCGCACGTGTTTTTGCTCGACTAGCCTGCGGGATGCATCCTCTCGCACGTGTTTTTGCTCGACTAGCCTGCGGGATGCATCCTCTCGCACGTGTTTGTGCTCGACTAGCCTGTGGGATGCATCCTCTCGCACGTGTTTTTACTCGACTAGCCTGCGGGATGCATCCTCTCGCACGTGTTTTTGCTCGACTAGCCTGCGGGATGCATCCTCTCGCACGTGTTTTTACTCGACTAGCCTGCGGGATGCATCCTCTCGCACGTGTTTTTACTCGACTAGCCTGCGGGATGCATCCTCTCGCACGTGTTTTTGCTCGACTAGCCTGCAGGATGCATCCTGTCGCACGTGTTTTTACTCGACTAGCCTGCGGGATGCATCCTCTCGCACGTGTTTTTGCTCGACTAGCCATGCGCATCCCAAAAAACCTGCGCATGCGCATCCCACAAAACCTGCGCATGCGCATCCCACAAAACCTTGCACGTGTTTTTACTCGACTAGCCTGCGGGATGCATCCTCTCGCATGTGTTTTTGCTCGACTAGCCTGCGGGATGCATCCTCTCGCACGTGTTTTTGCTCGACTAGCCTGCGGGATGCATCCTCTCGCACGTGTTTGTGCTCGACTAGCCTGCGGGATGCATCCTCTCGCACGTGTTTTTACTCGACTAGCCTGCGGGATGCATCCTCTCGCACGTGTTTTTGCTCGACTAGCCTGCGGGATGCATCCTCTCGCACGTGTTTTTGCTCGACTAGCCTGCGGGATGCATCCTCTCGCACGTGTTTTTACTCGACTAGCCTGCGGGATGCATCCTCTCGCACGTGTTTTTACTCGACTAGCCATGCGCATCCCACAAAACCTACGCATGCGCATCCCACAAAACCTCGCACGTGTTTTTACTCGACTAGCCTGCGGGATGCATCCTCTCGCACGTGTTTTTACTCGACTAGCCTGCAGGATGCATCCTCTCGCACGTGTTTTTACTCGACTAGCCTGCGGGATGCATCCTCTCGCACGTGTTTTTGCTCGACTAGCCATGCGCATCCCAAAAAACCTGCGCATGCGCATCCCACAAAACCTCGCACGTCTTTTTACTCGACTAGCCTGCGGGATGCATCCTCTCGCACGTGTTTTTACTCGACTAGCCTGCGGGATGCATCCTCTCGCACGTGTTTTTACTCGATTAGCCTACGGGATGTATCCTCTCGCACGTGTTTTTACTCGACTAGCCTGCGGGATGCATCCTCTCGCACGTGTTTTTACTCGACTAGCCTGCGGGATGTATCCTCTCGCACGTGTTTTTACTCGACTAGCCTGCGGGATGCATCCTCTCGCACGTGTTTTTACTCGACTAGCCAGCGGGATGCATCCTCTCGCACGTGTTTTTGCTCGACTAGCCTGCGGGATCATCCTCACGCACGTGTTTTTACACGACTAGCCTGCGGGATGCATCCTCTCGCACGTGTTTTTGCCCGACTAGCCTGCGGGATGCATCCTCTCGCACGTGTTTTTACTCGTCTAGGCTGCGGGATGCATCCTCTCGTACGTGTTTTTACTCGACTAGCCTGCGGGATGCATCCTCTCGCACGTGTTTTTACTCGACTAGCCTGCGGGATGCATCCTCTCGCACGTGTTTTTACTCGACTATCCTGCGGGATGCATCCTCTCGCACGTGTTTTTGCTCGACCAGCCTGCGGGACGCATTCACTCGCACGTGTTTTTCACTCGACTAGCCTGCGGGATGCATCTTCTCGCACGTGTTTTTACTCGACTAGCCTGCGGGATGCATCCTCTCGCACGTGTTTTTGCTCGACTAGCCTGCGGGACGCATCCTCTCAAACGTGTTTTTACTCGACTAGCCTGCGGGATGCATCCTCTCGCACGTGTTTTTACTCGACTAGCCTGCGGGATGCATCCCCTCGCACGTGTTTTTACTCGACTAGCCCGCTGGATGCATCCTCTCAAACGTGTTTTTACTCGACCAGCCTGCGGGATGCATCCTCTCGCACGTGTTTTTGCTCGACTAGCCTGCGGGTTGCATCCTCTCGTACTTGTTTTTACTCGACTAGCCTGCGGGATGCATCCTCTCGCACGTGTTTTTACTCGACTAGCCTGCGGGATGCATCCTCTCGCACGTGTTTTTACTCGTCTAAGCTGCGGATGCATCCGCTCGCACGTGTTTTTACTCGACTAGCCTGCGGGATGCATCCTCTCGCACGTGTTTTTACTCGACTAGCCTGCGGGATGCATCCTCTCGCACGTGTTTTTACTCGACTAGCCTGCGGGAAGCATCCTCTCGCACGTGTTTTTACTCGACTAGCCTGCGGGATGCATCCTCTCGCACGTGTTTTTACTCGACTAGCCTGCGGGATGCATCCTCTCGCACGTGTTTTTACTCGACTAGCCTGCGGGAAGCATCCTCTCGCACGTGTTTTTACTCGACTAGCCTGCGGGATGCATCCTCTCGCACGTGTTTTTACTCGACTAGCCTGCGGGATGCATCCTCTCGCACGTGTTTTTATTCGACTAGCCTGCGGGATACATCCTCTCGCACGTGTTTTTACTCCACTAGCCTGCGGGGTGCATCCTCTCGCACGTGTTTTTACTCGACTAGCCTGCGGGATGCATCCTCTCGCACGTGTTTTTACTCGACTAGCCTGCGGGATGCATCCTCTCGCACGTGTTTTTACTCGACTAGCCTGCGGGATGCATCCTCTCGCACGTGTTTTTACTCGACTATCCTGCGGGATGCATCCTCTCGCACGTGTTTTTGCTCGACTAGCCTGCGGGACGCATCCACTCGCACGTGTTTTTACTCGTCTAGCCTGCGGGATGCATCCTCTCGCACGTGTTTTTACTCGACTAGCCTGCGGGATGCATCCTCTCGCACGTGTTTTTACTCGATTAGCCTACGGGATGTATCCTCTCGCACGTGTTTTTACTCGACTAGCCTGCGGGATGCATCCTCTCGCACGTGTTTTTACTCGACTAGCCTGCGGGATGTATCCTCTCGCACGTGTTTTTACTCGACTAGCCTGCGGGATGCATCCTCTCGCACGTGTTTTTACTCGACTAGCCAGCGGGATGCATCCTCTCGCACGTGTTTTTGCTCGACTAGCCTGCGGGATCATCCTCACGCACGTGTTTTTACACGACTAGCCTGCGGGATGCATCCTCTCGCACGTGTTTTTGCCCGACTAGCCTGCGGGATGCATCCTCTCGCACGTGTTTTTACTCGTCTAGGCTGCGGGATGCATCCTCTCGTACGTGTTTTTACTCGACTAGCCTGCGGGATGCATCCTCTCAAACGTGTTTTTACTCGACTAGCCTGCGGGATGCATCCTCTCGCACGTGTTTTTGCTCGACTAGCCTGCGGGATGCATCCTCTCGCACTTGTTTTTACTCGACTAGCCTGCGGGATGCATCCTCTCGCACGTGTTTTTACTCGACTAGCCTGCGGGATGCATCCTCTCGCACGTGTTTTTACTCGTCTAAGCTGCGGGATGCATCCTCTCGCACGTGTTTTTACTCGACTAGCCTGCGGGATGCATCCTCTCGCACGTGATTTTACTCGACTAGCCAGCGGGATGCATCCTCTCGCACGTGTTTTTACTCGACTAGCCTGCGGGATACATCCTCTCGCACGTGTTTTTACTCGACTAGCCTGCGGGGTGCATCCTCTTGCACGTGTTTTTACTCGACTAGCCTGCGGGATGCATCCTCTCGCACGTGTTTTAACTCGACTAGCCTGCGGGATGCATCCTCTCGCACGTGTTTTTACTCGTCTAAGCTGCGGGATGCATCCTCTCGCACGTGTTTTTACTCGACTAACCTGCGGGATGCATCCTCTCGCACGTGTTTTTACTCGACTAGCCTGCGGGATGCATCCTCTCGCACGTGTTTTTACTCGACTAGCCTGCGGGATGCATCCTCTCGCACGTGTTTTTATTCGACTAGCCTGCGGGATGCATCCTCTCGCACGTGATTTTACTCGACTAGCCAGCGGGATGCATCCTCTCGCACGTGTTTTTACTCGACTAGCCTGCGGGGTGCATCCTCTTGCACGTGTTTTTACTCGACTAGCCTGCGGGATGCATCCTCTCGCACGTGTTTTTACTCGACTAGCCTGCGGGATGCATCCTCTCGCACGTGTTTTTACTCGAGTAGCCTGCGGGATGCATCCTCTCGCACGTGTTTTTACTCGACTAGCCCCGCGGGATGCATCCTCTCGCACGTGTTTTTACTCGACTAGCCTGCGGGATGCATCCTCTCGCACGTGTTTTTGCTCGACTAGCCTGCGGGATGCATCCTCTCGCACGTGTTTTTGCTCGACTAGCCTGCGGGATGCATCCTCTCGCACGTGTTTTTACACGACTAGCCTGCGGGATGCATCCTCTCGCACGTGTTTTTGCCCGACTAGCCTGCGGGATGCATCCTCTCGCACGTGTTTTTACTCGACTAGCCTGCGGGATGCATCCTCTCGCACGTGTTTTTACTCGACTAGCCTGCGGGATGCATCCTCTCGCACGTGTTTTTACTCGACTAGCCTGCGGGATGCATCCTCTCGCACGTGTTTTTACTCGTCTAGGCTGCGGGATGCATCCTCTCGCACGTGTTTTTACTCGACTAGCCTGCGGGATGCATCCTCTCGCACGTGTTTTTACTCGACTAGCCTGCGGGATGCATCCTCTCGCACGTGTTTTTACTCGACTATCCTGCGGGATGCATCCTCTCGCACGTGTTTTTGCTCGACTAGCCTGCGGGACGCATCCACTCGCACGTGTTTTTCACTCGACTAGCCTGCGGGATGCATCCTCTCGCACGTGTTTTTACTCGACTAGCCTGCGGGATGCATCCTCTCGCACGTGTTTTTACTCGACTATCCTGCGGGATGCATCCTCTCGCACGTGTTTTTGCTCGACTAGCCTGCGGGACGCATCCACTCGCACGTGTTTTTCACTCGACTAGCCTGCGGGATGCATCTTCTCGCACGTGTTTTTACTCGACTAGCCTGCGGGATGCATCCTCTCGCACGTGTTTTTGCTCGACTAGCCTGCGGGACGCATACTCTCAAACGTGTTTTTACTCGACTAGCCTGCGGGATGCATCCTCTCGCACGTGTTTTTACTCGACTAGCCTGCGGGATGCATCCTCTCGCACGTGTTTTTACTCGACTAGCCTGCGGGATGCATCCTCTCGCACGTGTTTTTACTCGACTAGCCTGCGGGATGCATCCTCTCGCACGTGTTTTTACTCGTCTAGCCTGCGGGATGCATCCTCTCGCACGTGTTTTTACTCGACTAGCCTGCGGGATGCATCCTCTCGCACGTGTTTTTACTCGAGTAGCCTGCGGGATGCATCCTCTCGCACGTGTTTTTACTCGACTAGCCTGCGGGGTGCATCCTCTCGCACGTGTTTTTACTCGACTAGCCTGCGGGATGCAACCTCTCGCACGTGTTTTTACTCGACTAGCCTGCGGGATGCATCCTCTCGCACGTGTTTTTACTCGACTAGCCTGCGGGATGCATCCTCTCGCACATGTTTTTACTCGACTAGCCTGCGGGGTGCATCCTCTCGCACGTGTTTTTACTCGACTAGCCTGCGGGATGCATCCTCTCGCACGTGTTTTTACTCGACTAGCCTGCGGGATGCATCCTCTCGCACGTGTTTTTATTCGACTAGCCTGCGGGATACATCCCCTCGCAAGTGTTTTTACTCGACTAGCCTGCGGGGTGCATCCTCTCGCACGTGTTTTTACTCGACTATCCTGCGGGATGCATCCTCTCGCACGTGTTTTTGCTCGACTAGCCTGCGGGACGCATCCACTCGCACGTGTTTTTCACTCGACTAGCCTGCGGGATGCATCTTCTCGCACGTGTTTTTACTCGACTAGCCTGCGGGATGCATCCTCTCGCACGTGTTTTTGCTCGACTAGCCTGCGGGACGCATACTCTCAAACGTGTTTTTACTCGACTAGCCTGCGGGATGCATCCTCTCGCACGTGTTTTTACTCGACTAGCCTGCGGGATGCATCCTCTCGCACGTGTTTTTACTCGACTAGCCTGCGGGATGCATCCTCTCGCACGTGTTTTTACTCGTCTAGCCTGCGGGATGCATCCTCTCGCACGTGTTTTTACTCGACTAGCCTGCGGGATGCATCCTCTCGCACGTGTTTTTACTCGACTAGCCTGCGGGATGCATCTTCTCGCACGTGTTTTTACTCGAGTAGCATGCGGGATGCATCCTCTCGCACGTGTTTTTGCTCGACTAGCCTGCGGGGTGCATCCTCTCGCACGTGTTTTTACTCGACTGGCCGCGGGATGCATCCTCTCGCACGTGTTTTTACTCGACTAGCCTGCGGGATGCATCCTCTCGCACGTGTTTTTGCTCGACTAGCCTGCGGGATGCATCCTCTCGCACGTGTTTTTGCTCGACTAGCCTGCGGGATGCATCCTCTCGCACGTGTTTTTACACGACTAGCCTGCGGGATGCATCCTCTCGCACGTGTTTTTGCCCGACTAGCCTGCGGGATGCATCCTCTCGCACGTGTTTTTACTCGACTAGCCTGCGGGATGCATCCTCTCGCACGTGTTTTTACTCGACTAGCCTGCGGGATGCATCCTCTCGCACGTGTTTTTACTCGACTAGCCTGCGGGATGCATCCTCTCGCACGTGTTTTTACTCGTCTAGGCTGCGGGATGCATCCTCTCGCACGTGTTTTTACTCGACTAGCCTGCGGGATGCATCCTCTCGCACGTGTTTTTACTCGACTAGCCTGCGGGATGCATCCTCTCGCACGTGTTTTTACTCGACTATCCTGCGGGATGCATCCTCTCGCACGTGTCTTTGCTCGACTAGCCTGCGGGACGCATCCACTCGCACGTGTTTTTCACTCGACTAGCCTGCGGGATGCATCCTCTCGCACGTGTTTTTACTCGACTAGCCTGCGGGATGCATCCTCTCGCACGTGTTTTTACTCGACTATCCTGCGGGATGCATCCTCTCGCACGTGTTTTTGCTCGACTAGCCTGCGGGACGCATCCACTCGCACGTGTTTTTCACTCGACTAGCCTGCGGGATGCATCTTCTCGCACGTGTTTTTACTCGACTAGCCTGCGGGATGCATCCTCTCGCACGTGTTTTTGCTCGACTAGCCTGCGGGACGCATACTCTCAAACGTGTTTTTACTCGACTAGCCTGCGGGATGCATCCTCTCGCACGTGTTTTTACTCGACTAGCCTGCGGGATGCATCCTCTCGCACGTGTTTTTACTCGACTAGCCTGCGGGATGCATCCTCTCGCACGTGTTTTTACTCGACTAGCCTGCGGGATGCATCCTCTCGCACGTGTTTTTACTCGTCTAGCCTGCGGGATGCATCCTCTCGCACGTGTTTTTACTCGACTAGCCTGCGGGATGCATCCTCTCGCACGTGTTTTTACTCGAGTAGCCTGCGGGATGCATCCTCTCGCACGTGTTTTTACTCGACTAGCCTGCGGGGTGCATCCTCTCGCACGTGTTTTTACTCGACTAGCCTGCGGGATGCAACCTCTCGCACGTGTTTTTACTCGACTAGCCTGCGGGATGCATCCTCTCGCACGTGTTTTTACTCGACTAGCCTGCGGGATGCATCCTCTCGCACATGTTTTTACTCGACTAGCCTGCGGGGTGCATCCTCTCGCACGTGTTTTTACTCGACTAGCCTGCGGGATGCATCCTCTCGCACGTGTTTTTACTCGACTAGCCTGCGGGATGCATCCTCTCGCACGTGTTTTTATTCGACTAGCCTGCGGGATACATCCCCTCGCAAGTGTTTTTACTCGACTAGCCTGCGGGGTGCATCCTCTCGCACGTGTTTTTACTCGACTAGCCTGCGGGATGCATCCTCTCGCACGTGTTTTTACTCGACTAGCCTGCGGGATGCATCCTCTCGCACGTGTTTTTACTCGAGTAGCCTGCGGGATGCATCCTCTCGCACGTGATTTTACTCGACTAGCCTGCGGGATGCATCCTCTCGCACGTGTTTTTACTTGACTAGCCTGCGGGATGCATCCTCTCGCACGTGTTTTTATTCGACTAGCCTGCGGGATGCATCCTCTCGCACGTTATTTTACTCGACTAGCCTGCGGGATGCATCCTCTCGCACGTGTTTTTACTCGACTAGCCTGCGGGATGCATCCTCTCGCACGTGTTTTTACTCGACTAGCCTGCGGGATGCATCCTCTCGCACGTGTTTTTACTCGACTAGCCTGCGGGATGCATCCTCTCGCACGTGTTTTTATTCGACTAGCCTGCGGGATGCATCCTCTCGCACGTGATTTTACTCGACTAGCCTGCGGGATGCATCCTCTCGCACGTGTTTTTACTCGACTAGCCTGCGGGATGCATCCTCTCGCACGTGTTTTTACTCGACTAGCCTGCGGGATGCATCCTCTCGCACGTGATTTTACTCGACTAGCCAGCGGGATGCATCCTCTCGCACGTGTTTTTACTCGACTAGCCTGCGGGATACATCCTCTCGCACGTGTTTTTACTCGACTAGCCTGCGGGTTGCATCCTCTTGCACGTGTTTTTACTCGACTAGCCTGCGGGATGCATCCTCTCGCACGTGTTTTTACTCGACTAGCCTGCGGGATGCATCCTCTCGCACGTGTTTTTACTCGAGTAGCCTGCGGGATGCATCCTCTCGCACGTGTTTTTACTCGACTAGCCTGCGGGGTGCATCCTCTCGCACGTGTTTTTACTCGACTAGCCTGCGGGATGCATCCTCTCGCACGTGTTTTTACTCGACTAGCCTGCGGGATGCATCCTCTCGCACGTGTTTTTACTCGATTAGCCTACGGGATGTATCCTCTCGCACGTGTTTTTACTCGACTAGCCTGCGGGATGCATCCTCTCGCACGTGTTTTTACTCGACTAGCCTGCGGGATGTATCCTCTCGCACGTGTTTTTACTCGACTAGCCTGCGGGATGCATCCTCTCGCACGTGTTTTTACTCGACTAGCCTGCGGGATGCATCCTCTCGCACGTGTTTTTACTCGACTAGCCTGCGGGATGCATCCTCTCGCACGTGTTTTTGCTCGACTAGCCTGCGGGATCATCCTCACGCACGTGTTTTTACACGACTAGCCTGCGGGATGCATCCTCTCGCACGTGTTTTTGCCCGACTAGCCTGCGGGATGCATCCTCTCGCACGTGTTTTTACTCGTCTAGGCTGCGGGATGCATCCTCTCGCACGTGTTTTTACTCGACTAGCCTGCGGGATGCATCCTCTCGCACGTGTTTTTACTCGACTAGCCTGCGGGATGCATCCTCTCGCACGTGTTTTTACTCGACTATCCTGCGGGATGCATCCTCTCGCACGTGTTTTTCACTCGACTAGCCTGCGGGATGCATCCTCTCGCACGTGTTTTTGCTCGACTAGCCTGCGGGACGCATCCTCTCAAACGTGTTTTTACTCGACTAGCCTGCGGGATGCATCCTCTCGCACGTGTTTTTACTCGACTAGCCTGCGGGATGCATCCCCTCGCACGTGTTTTTACTCGACTAGCCTGCTGGATGCATCCTCTCAAACGTGTTTTTACTCGACTAGCCTGCGGGATGCATCCTCTCGCACGTGTTTTTGCTCGACTAGCCTGCGGGTTGCATCCTCTCGCACTTGTTTTTACTCGACTAGCCTGCGGGATGCATCCTCTCGCACGTGTTTTTACTCGACTAGCCTGCGGGATGCATCCTCTCGCACGTGTTTTTACTCGTCTAAGCTGCGGGATGCATCCTCTCGCACGTGTTTTTACTCGACTAGCCTGCGGGGTGCATCCTCTCGCACGTGTTTTTACTCGACTAGCCTGCGGGATGCATCCTCTCGCACGTGTTTTTACTCGACTAGCCTGCGGGATGCATCTTCTCGCACGTGTTTTTACTCGAGTAGCATGCGGGATGCATCCTCTCGCACGTGTTTTTACTCGACTAGCCTGCGGGGTGCATCCTCTCGCACGTGTTTTTACTCGACTGGCCGCGGGATGCATCCTCTCGCACGTGTTTTTACTCGACTAGCCTGCGGGATGCATCCTCTCGCACGTGTTTTTGCTCGACTAGCCTGCGGGATGCATCCTCTCGCACGTGTTTTTGCGCGACTAGCCTGCGGGGTGCATCCTCTCGCACGTGTTTTTACACGACTAGCCTGCGGGATGCATCCTCTCGCACGTGTTTTTGCCCGACTAGCCTGCGGGATGCATCCTCTCGCACGTGTTTTTACTCGACTAGCCTGCGGGATGCATCCTCTCGCACGTGTTTTTACTCGACTAGCCTGCGGGATGCATCCTCTCGCACGTGTTTTTACTCGACTAGCCTGCGGGATGCATCCTCTCGCACGTGTTTTTACTCGTCTAGGCTGCGGGATGCATCCTCTCGGACGTGTTTTTACTCGACTAGCCTGCGGGATGCATCCTCTCGCACGTGTTTTTACTCGACTAGCCTGCGGGATGCATCCTCTCGCACGTGTTTTTACTCGACTATCCTGCGGGATGCATCCTCTCGCACGTGTTTTTGCTCGAGTAGCCTGCGGGACGCATCCACTCGCACGTGTTTTTCACTCGACTAGCCTGCGGGATGCATCTTCTCGCACGTGTTGTTACTCGACTAGCCTGCGGGATGCATCCTCTCGCACGTGTTTTTGCCCGTCTAGCCTGCGGGATGCATCCTCTCGCACGTGTTTTTACTCGACTAGCCTGCGGGATGCATCCTCTCGCACGTGTTTTTACTCGTCTAGGCTGCGGGATGCATCCTGTCGCACGTGTTTTTACTCGACTAGCCTGAGGGATGCATCCTCTCGCACGTGTTTTTACTCGACTAGCCTGCGGGATGCATCCTCTCGCACGTGTTTTTACTCGACTAGCCTGCGGGATGCATCCTCTCGCACGTGTTTTTACTCGAGTAGCCTGCGGGATGCATCCTCTCGCACGTGTTTTTACTCGACTAGCCTGCGGGGTGCATCCTCTCGCACGTGTTTTTACTCGACTAGCCTGCGGGGTGCATCCTCTCGCACGTGTTTTTACTCGACTAGCCTGCGGGATGCAACCTCTCGCACGTGTTTTTTCTCGACTAGCCTGCGGGATGCATCCTCTCGCACGTGTTTTTACTCGACTAGCCTGCGGGATGCATCCTCTCGCACATGTTTTTACTCGACTAGCCTGCGGGGTGCATCCTCTCGCACGTGTTTTTACTCGACTAGCCTGCGGGATGCATCCTCTCGCACGTGTTTTTACTCGACTAGCCTGCGGGATGCATCCTCTCGCACGTGTTTTTATTCGACTAGCCTGCGGGATACATCCCCTCGCAAGTGTTTTTACTCGACTAGCCTGCGGGGTGCATCCTCTCGCACGTGTTTTTACTCGACTAGCCTGCGGGATGCATCCTCTCGCACGTGTTTTTACTCGACTAGCCTGCGGGGTGCATCCTCTCGCATGTGTTTTTACTCGACTAGCATGCGGGAAGCATCCTCTCGCACGTGTTTTTACTCGACTAGCCTGCGGGATGCATCCTCTCGCATGTGTTTTTACTCGACTAGCCTGCGGGATGCATTCTCCCGCATGTGTTTTTACTCGACTAGCCTGCGGGATGCATCCTCTCGCACGTGTTTTTACTCGACTAGCCTGCGGGAAGCATCCTCTCGCTCGTGTTTTTACTCGACTAGCCTGCGGGATGCATCCACTCGCACGTGTTTTTGCTCGACTAGCCTGCGGGATGCATCCTCTCGCACGTGTTTTTGCTCGACCAGCCTGCGGGAAGCATCCTCTCGCACGTGTTTTTACTCGACTAGCCTGCGGGATGCATCCTCTCGCACGTGTTTTTACTCGTCTAGGCTGCGGGATGCATCCTCTCGCACGTGTTTTTACTCGACTAGCCTGCGGGATGCATCCTCTCGCACGTGTTTTTACTCGACTAGCCTGCGGGATGCATCCTCTCGCACGTGTTTTTACTCGACTATCCTGCGGGATGCATCCTCTCGCACGTGTTTTTGCTCGACTAGCCTGCGGGACGCATCCACTCGCACGTGTTTTTACTCGACTAGCCTGCGGGATGCATCCTCTCGCTCGTGTTTTTACTCGACTAGCCTGCGGGATGCATCCACTCGCACGTGTTTTTACTCGACTAGCCTGCGGGATGCATCCTCTCGCACGTGTTTTTACTCGACTAGCCTGCGGGATGCATCCTCTCGCACGTGTTTTTACTCGACTAGCCTGCGGGATGCATCCTCTCGCACGTGTTTTTACTCGTCTAGGCTGCGGGATGCATCCTCTCGCACGTGTTTTTACTCGACTAGCCTGCGGGATGCATCCTCTCGCACGTGTTTTTACTCGACTAGCCTGCGGGATGCATCCTCTCGCACGTGTTTTTACTCGACTATCCTGCGGGATGCATCCTCTCGCACGTGTTTTTGCTCGACTAGCCTGCGGGACGCATCCACTCGCACGTGTTTTTACTCGACTAGCCTGCGGGATGCATCCTCTCGCACGTGTTTTTACTCGACTAGCCTGCGGGATGCATCCTCTCGCACGTGTTTTTACTCGATTAGCCTACGGGATGTATCCTCTCGCACGTGTTTTTACTCGACTAGCCTGCGGGATGCATCCTCTCGCACGTGTTTTTGCTCGACTAGCCTGCGGGATCATCCTCACGCACGTGTTTTTACACGACTAGCCTGCGGGATGCATCCTCTCGCACGTGTTTTTGCCCGACTAGCCTGCGGGATGCATCCTCTCGCACGTGTTTTTACTCGTCTAGGCTGCGGGATGCATCCTCTCGTACGTGTTTTTACTCGACTAGCCTGCGGGATGCATCCTCTCGCACGTGTTTTTACTCGACTAGCCTGCGGGATGCATCCTCTCGCACGTGTTTTTACTGGACTATCTTGCGGGATGCATCCTCTCGCACGTGTTTTTGCTCGACCAGCCTGCGGGACGCATTCACTCGCACGTGTTTTTCACTCGACTAGCCTGCGGGATGCATCTTCTCGCACGTGTTTTTACTCGACTAGCCTGCGGGATGCATCCTCTCGCACGTGTTTTTGCTCGACTAGCCTGCGGGACGCATCCTCTCAAACGTGTTTTTACTCGACTAGCCTGCGGGATGCATCCTCTCGCACGTGTTTTTACTCGACTAGCCTGCGGGATGCATCCCCTCGCACGTGTTTTTACTCGACTAGCCCGCTGGATGCATCCTCTCAAACGTGTTTTTACTCGACTAGCCTGCGGGATGCATCCTCTCGCACGTGTTTTTGCTCGACTAGCCTGCGGGTTGCATCCTCTCGTACTTGTTTTTACTCGACTAGCCTGCGGGATGCATCCTCTCGCACGTGTTTTTACTCGACTAGCCTGCGGGATGCATCCTCTCGCACGTGTTTTTACTCGACTATCCTGCGGGATGCATCCTCTCGCACGTGTTTTCGCTCGACTAGCCTGCGGGACGCATCCACTCGCACGTGTTTTTCACTCGACTAGCCTGCGGGATGCATCTTCTCGCACGTGTTTTTACTCGACTAGCCTGCGGGATGCATCCTCTCGCACGTGTTTTTGCTCGACTAGCCTGCGGGACGCATCCTCTCAAACGTGTTTTTACTCGACTAGCCTGCGGGATGCATCCTCTCGCACGTGTTTTTACTCGACTAGCCTGCGGGATGCATCCTCTCGCACGTGTTTTTACTCGACTAGCCTGCTGGATGCATCCTCTCAAACGTGTTTTTACTCGACTAGCCTGCGGGATGCATCCTCTCGCACGTGTTTTTGCTCGACTAGCCTGCGGGATGCATCCTCTCGCACTTGTTTTTACTCGACTAGCCTGCGGGATGCATCCTCTCGCACGTGTTTTTACTCGACTAGCCTGCGGGATGCATCCTCTCGCACGTGTTTTTACTCGTCTAAGCTGCGGGATGCATCCTCTCGCACGTGTTTTTACTCGACTAGCCTGCGGGATGCATCCTCTCGCACGTGATTTTACTCGACTAGCCAGCGGGATGCATCCTCTCGCACGTGTTTTTACTCGACTAGCCTGCGGGATACATCCTCTCGCACGTGTTTTTACTCGACTAGCCTGCGGGGTGCATCCTCTTGCACGTGTTTTTACTCGACTAGCCTGCGGGATGCATCCTCTCGCACGTGTTTTAACTCGACTAGCCTGCGGGATGCATCCTCTCGCACGTGTTTTTACTCGTCTAAGCTGCGGGATGCATCCTCTCGCACGTGTTTTTACTCGACTAACCTGCGGGATGCATCCTCTCGCACGTGTTTTTACTCGACTAGCCTGCGGGATGCATCCTCTCGCACGTGTTTTTACTCGACTAGCCTGCGGGATGCATCCTCTCGCACGTGTTTTTATTCGACTAGCCTGCGGGATGCATCCTCTCGCACGTGATTTTACTCGACTAGCCAGCGGGATGCATCCTCTCGCACGTGTTTTTACTCGACTAGCCTGCGGGGTGCATCCTCTTGCACGTGTTTTTACTCGACTAGCCTGCGGGATGCATTCTCTCGCACGTGTTTTTACTCGACTAGCCTGCGGGATGCATCCTCTCGCACGTGTTTTTACTCGAGTAGCCTGCGGGATGCATCCTCTCGCACGTGTTTTTACTCGACTAGCCTGCGGGATGCATCCTCTCGCACGTGTTTTTACTCGTCTAGGCTGCGGGATGCATCCTCTCGCACGTGTTTTTACTCGACTAGCCTGCGGGATGCATCCTCTCGCACGTGTTTTTACTCGACTAGCCTGCGGGATGCATCCTCTCGCACGTGTTTTTACTCGACTATCTTGCGGGATGCATCCTCTCGCACGTGTTTTTGCTCGACCAGCCTGCGGGACGCATTCACTCGCACGTGTTTTTCACTCGACTAGCCTGCGGGATGCATCTTCTCGCACGTGTTTTTACTCGACTAGCCTGCGGGATGCATCCTCTCGCACGTGTTTTTGCTCGACTAGCCTGCGGGACGCATCCTCTCAAACGTGTTTTTACTCGACTAGCCTGCGGGATGCATCCTCTCGCACGTGTTTTTACTCGACTAGCCTGCGGGATGCATCCCCTCGCACGTGTTTTTACTCGACTAGCCCGCTGGATGCATCCTCTCAAACGTGTTTTTACTCGACTAGCCTGCGGGATGCATCCTCTCGCACGTGTTTTTGCTCGACTAGCCTGCGGGTTGCATCCTCTCGTACTTGTTTTTACTCGACTAGCCTGCGGGATGCATCCTCTCGCACGTGTTTTTACTCGACTAGCCTGCGGGATGCATCCTCTCGCACGTGTTTTTACTCGTCTAAGCTGCGGGATGCATCCGCTCGCACGTGTTTTTACTCGACTAGCCTGCGGGGTGCATCCTCTCGCACGTGTTTTTACTCGACTGGCCGCGGGATGCATCCTCTCGCACGTGTTTTTACTCGACTAGCCTGCGGGATGCATCCTCTCGCACGTGTTTTTGCTCGACTAGCCTGCGGGATGCATCCTCTCGCACGTGTTTTTGCTCGACTAGCCTGCGGGATGCATCCTCTCGCACGTGTTTTTACACGACTAGCCTGCGGGATGCATCCTCTCGCACGTGTTTTTGCCCGACTAGCCTGCGGGATGCATCCTCTCGCACGTGTTTTTACTCGACTAGCCTGCGGGATGCATCCTCTCGCACGTGTTTTTACTCGACTAGCCTGCGGGATGCATCCTCTCGCACGTGTTTTTACTCGACTAGCCTGCGGGATGCATCCTCTCGCACGTGTTTTTACTCGTCTAGGCTGCGGGATGCAACCTCTCGCACGTGTTTTTACTCGACTAGCCTGCGGGATGCATCCTCTCGCACGTGTTTTTACTCGACTAGCCTGCGGGATGCATCCTCTCGCACGTGTTTTTACTCGACTATCCTGCGGGATGCATCCTCTCGCACGTGTTTTCGCTCGACTAGCCTGCGGGACGCATCCACTCGCACGTGTTTTTCACTCGACTAGCCTGCGGGATGCATCTTCTCGCACGTGTTTTTACTCGACTAGCCTGCGGGATGCATCCTCTCGCACGTGTTTTTGCTCGACTAGCCTGCGGGACGCATCCTCTCAAACGTGTTTTTACTCGACTAGCCTGCGGGATGCATCCTCTCGCACGTGTTTTTACTCGACTAGCCTGCGGGATGCATCCTCTCGCACGTGTTTTTACTCGACTAGCCTGCTGGATGCATCCTCTCAAACGTGTTTTTACTCGACTAGCCTGCGGGATGCATCCTCTCGCACGTGTTTTTGCTCGACTAGCCTGCGGGATGCATCCTCTCGCACTTGTTTTTACTCGACTAGCCTGCGGGATGCATCCTCTCGCACGTGTTTTTACTCGACTAGCCTGCGGGATGCATCCTCTCGCACGTGTTTTTACTCGTCTAAGCTGCGGGATGCATCCTCTCGCACGTGTTTTTACTCGACTAGCCTGCGGGATGCATCCTCTCGCACGTGATTTTACTCGACTAGCCAGCGGGATGCATCCTCTCGCACGTGTTTTTACTCGACTAGCCTGCGGGATACATCCTCTCGCACGTGTTTTTACTCGACTAGCCTGCGGGGTGCATCCTCTTGCACGTGTTTTTACTCGACTAGCCTGCGGGATGCATCCTCTCGCACGTGTTTTAACTCGACTAGCCTGCGGGATGCATCCTCTCGCACGTGTTTTTACTCGTCTAAGCTGCGGGATGCATCCTCTCGCACGTGTTTTTACTCGACTAACCTGCGGGATGCATCCTCTCGCACGTGTTTTTACTCGACTAGCCTGCGGGATGCATCCTCTCGCACGTGTTTTTACTCGACTAGCCTGCGGGATGCATCCTCTCGCACGTGTTTTTATTCGACTAGCCTGCGGGATGCATCCTCTCGCACGTGATTTTACTCGACTAGCCAGCGGGATGCATCCTCTCGCACGTGTTTTTACTCGACTAGCCTGCGGGGTGCATCCTCTTGCACGTGTTTTTACTCGACTAGCCTGCGGGATGCATCCTCTCGCACGTGTTTTTACTCGACTAGCCTGCGGGATGCATCCTCTCGCACGTGTTTTTACTCGAGTAGCCTGCGGGATGCATCCTCTCGCACGTGTTTTTACTCGACTAGCCTGCGGGATGCATCCTCTCGCACGTGTTTTTACTCGTCTAGGCTGCGGGATGCATCCTCTCGCACGTGTTTTTACTCGACTAGCCTGCGGGATGCATCCTCTCGCACGTGTTTTTACTCGACTAGCCTGCGGGATGCATCCTCTCGCACGTGTTTTTACTCGACTATCCTGCGGGATGCATCCTCTCGCACGTGTTTTTGCTCGACTAGCCTGCGGGACGCATCCACTCGCACGTGTTTTTCACTCGACTAGCCTGCGGGATGCATCTTCTCGCACGTGTTTTTACTCGACTAGCCTGCGGGATGCATCCTCTCGCACGTGTTTTTGCTCGACTCGCCTGCGGGACGCATCCTCTCAAACGTGTTTTTACTCGACTAGCCTGCGGGATGCATCCTCTCGCACGTGTTTTTACTCGAGTAGCCTGCGGGATGCATCCTCTCGCACGTGTTTTTACTCGACTAGCCTGCGGGGTGCATCCTCTCGCACGTGTTTTTACTCGACTAGCCTGCGGGATGCATCTTCTCGCACGTGTTTTTACTCGACTAGCCTGCGGGATGCATCCTCTCGCACGTGTTTTTGCTCGACTCGCCTGCGGGACGCATCCTCTCAAACGTGTTTTTACTCGACTAGCCTGTGGGATGCATCCTCTCGCACGTGTTTTTACTCGACTAGCCTGCGGGATGCATCCTCTCGCACGTGTTTTTACTCGACTAGCCTGCGAGATGCATCCTCTCGCACGTGTTTTTACTCGACTAGCCTGCGGGATGCATCCTCTCGCACGTGTTTTTATTCGACTAGCCTGCGGGATGCATCCTCTCGCACGTGATTTTACTCGACTAGCCTGCGGGATGCATCCTCTCGCACGTGTTTTTACTCGACTAGCCTGCGGGATGCATCCTCTCGCACGTGTTTTTACTCGTCTAAGCTGCGGGATGCATCCGCTCGCACGTGTTTTTACTCGACTAGCCTGCGGGATGCATCCTCTCGCACGTGTTTTTACTCGACTAGCCTGCGGGATGCATCCTCTCGCACGTGTTTTTACTCGACTAGCCTGCGGGAAGCATCCTCTCGCACGTGTTTTTACTCGACTAGCCTGCGGGATGCATCCTCTCGCACGTGTTTTTACTCGACTAGCCTGCGGGATGCATCCTCTCGCACGTGTTTTTACTCGACTAGCCTGCGGGAAGCATCCTCTCGCACGTGTTTTTACTCGACTAGCCTGCGGGATGCATCCTCTCGCACGTGTTTTTACTCGACTAGCCTGCGGGATGCATCCTCTCGCACGTGTTTTTATTCGACTAGCCTGCGGGATGCATCCTCTCGCACGTGATTTTACTCGACTAGCCAGCGGGATGCATCCTCTCGCACGTGTTTTTACTCGACTAGCCTGCGGGGTGCATCCTCTTGCACGTGTTTTTACTCGACTAGCCTGCGGGATGCATCCTCTCGCACGTGTTTTTACTCGACTAGCCTGCGGGATGCATCCTCTCGCACGTGTTTTTACTCGAGTAGCCTGCGGGATGCATCCTCTCGCACGTGTTTTTACTCGACTAGCCTGCGGGATGCATCCTCTCGCACGTGTTTTTACTCGTCTAGGCTGCGGGATGCATCCTCTCGCACGTGTTTTTACTCGACTAGCCTGCGGGATGCATCCTCTCGCACGTGTTTTTACTCGACTAGCCTGCGGGATGCATCCTCTCGCACGTGTTTTTACTCGACTATCCTGCGGGATGCATCCTCTCGCACGTGTTTTTGCTCGACTAGCCTGCGGGACGCATCCACTCGCACGTGTTTTTCACTCGACTAGCCTGCGGGATGCATCTTCTCGCACGTGTTTTTACTCGACTAGCCTGCGGGATGCATCCTCTCGCACGTGTTTTTGCTCGACTCGCCTGCGGGACGCATCCTCTCAAACGTGTTTTTACTCGACTAGCCTGCGGGATGCATCCTCTCGCACGTGTTTTTACTCGAGTAGCCTGCGGGATGCATCCTCTCGCACGTGTTTTTACTCGACTAGCCTGCGGGGTGCATCCTCTCGCACGTGTTTTTACTCGACTAGCCTGCGGGATGCATCTTCTCGCACGTGTTTTTACTCGACTAGCCTGCGGGATGCATCCTCTCGCACGTGTTTTTGCTCGACTCGCCTGCGGGACGCATCCTCTCAAACGTGTTTTTACTCGACTAGCCTGTGGGATGCATCCTCTCGCACGTGTTTTTACTCGACTAGCCTGCGGGATGCATCCTCTCGCACGTGTTTTTACTCGACTAGCCTGCGAGATGCATCCTCTCGCACGTGTTTTTACTCGACTAGCCTGCGGGATGCATCCTCTCGCACGTGTTTTTATTCGACTAGCCTGCGGGATGCATCCTCTCGCACGTGATTTTACTCGACTAGCCTGCGGGATGCATCCTCTCGCACGTGTTTTTACTCGACTAGCCTGCGGGATGCATCCTCTCGCACGTGTTTTTACTCGTCTAAGCTGCGGGATGCATCCGCTCGCACGTGTTTTTACTCGACTAGCCTGCGGGATGCATCCTCTCGCACGTGTTTTTACTCGACTAGCCTGCGGGATGCATCCTCTCGCACGTGTTTTTACTCGACTAGCCTGCGGGAAGCATCCTCTCGCACGTGTTTTTACTCGACTAGCCTGCGGGATGCATCCTCTCGCACGTGTTTTTACTCGACTAGCCTGCGGGATGCATCCTCTCGCACGTGTTTTTACTCGACTAGCCTGCGGGAAGCATCCTCTCGCACGTGTTTTTACTCGACTAGCCTGCGGGATGCATCCTCTCGCACGTGTTTTTACTCGACTAGCCTGCGGGATGCATCCTCTCGCACGTGTTTTTATTCGACTAGCCTGCGGGATACATCCTCTCGCACGTGTTTTTACTCGACTAGCCTGCGGGGTGCATCCTCTCGCACGTGTTTTTACTCGACTAGCCTGCGGGATGCATCCTCTCGCACGTGTTTTTACTCGACTAGCCTGCGGGATGCATCTTCTCGCACGTGTTTTTACTCGAGTAGCATGCGGGATGCATCCTCTCGCACGTGTTTTTGCTCGACTAGCCTGCGGGGTGCATTCTCTCGCACGTGTTTTTACTCGACTGGCCGCGGGATGCATCCTCTCGCACGTGTTTTTACTCGACTAGCCTGCGGGATGCATCCTCTCGCACGTGTTTTTGCTCGACTAGCCTGCGGGATGCATCCTCTCGCACGTGTTTTTGCTCGACTAGCCTGCGGGATGCATCCTCTCGCACGTGTTTTTACACGACTAGCCTGCGGGATGCATCCTCTCGCACGTGTTTTTGCCCGACTAGCCTGCGGGATGCATCCTCTCGCACGTGTTTTTACTCGACTAGCCTGCGGGATGCATCCTCTCGCACGTGTTTTTACTCGACTAGCCTGCGGGATGCATCCTCTCGCACGTGTTTTTACTCGACTAGCCTGCGGGATGCATCCTCTCGCACGTGTTTTTACTCGTCTAGGCTGCGGGATGCATCCTCTCGCACGTGTTTTTACTCGACTAGCCTGCGGGATGCATCCTCTCGCACGTGTTTTTACTCGACTAGCCTGCGGGATGCATCCTCTCGCACGTGTTTTTACTCGACTATCCTGCGGGATGCATCCTCTCGCACGTGTTTTTGCTCGACTAGCCTGCGGGACGCATCCACTCGCACGTGTTTTTCACTCGACTAGCCTGCGGGATGCATCTTCTCGCACGTGTTTTTACTCGACTAGCCTGCGGGATGCATCCTCTCGCACGTGTTTTTGCTCGACTAGCCTGCGGGACGCATCCTCTCAAACGTGTTTTTACTCGACTAGCCTGCGGGATGCATCCTCTCGCACGTGTTTTTACTCGACTAGCCTGCGGGATGCATCCTCTCGCACGTGTTTTTACTCGACTAGCCTGCTGGATGCATCCTCTCAAACGTGTTTTTACTCGACTAGCCTGCGGGATGCATCCTCTCGCACGTGTTTTTGCTCGACTAGCCTGCGGGATGCATCCTCTCGCACTTGTTTTTACTCGACTAGCCTGCGGGATGCATCCTCTCGCACGTGTTTTTACTCGACTAGCCTGCGGGATGCATCCTCTCGCACGTGTTTTTACTCGTCTAAGCTGCGGGATGCATCCTCTCGCACGTGTTTTTACTCGACTAGCCTGCGGGATGCATCCTCTCGCACGTGATTTTACTCGACTAGCCAGCGGGATGCATCCTCTCGCACGTGTTTTTACTCGACTAGCCTGCGGGATACATCCTCTCGCACGTGTTTTTACTCGACTAGCCTGCGGGGTGCATCCTCTTGCACGTGTTTTTACTCGACTAGCCTGCGGGATGCATCCTCTCGCACGTGTTTTAACTCGACTAGCCTGCGGGATGCATCCTCTCGCACGTGTTTTTACTCGTCTAAGCTGCGGGATGCATCCTCTCGCACGTGTTTTTACTCGACTAACCTGCGGGATGCATCCTCTCGCACGTGTTTTTACTCGACTAGCCTGCGGGATGCATCCTCTCGCACGTGTTTTTACTCGACTAGCCTGCGGGATGCATCCTCTCGCACGTGTTTTTATTCGACTAGCCTGCGGGATGCATCCTCTCGCACGTGATTTTACTCGACTAGCCAGCGGGATGCATCCTCTCGCACGTGTTTTTACTCGACTAGCCTGCGGGGTGCATCCTCTTGCACGTGTTTTTACTCGACTAGCCTGCGGGATGCATCCTCTCGCACGTGTTTTTACTCGACTAGCCTGCGGGATGCATCCTCTCGCACGTGTTTTTACTCGAGTAGCCTGCGGGATGCATCCTCTCGCACGTGTTTTTACTCGACTAGCCTGCGGGATGCATCCTCTCGCACGTGTTTTTACTCGACTAGCCTGCGGGATGCATCCTCTCGCACGTGTTTTTACTCGTCTAGGCTGCGGGATGCATCCTCTCGCACGTGTTTTTACTCGACTAGCCTGCGGGATGCATCCTCTCGCACGTGTTTTTACTCGACTAGCCTGCGGGATGCATCCTCTCGCACGTGTTTTTACTCGACTATCCTGCGGGATGCATCCTCTCGCACGTGTTTTTGCTCGACTAGCCTGCGGGACGCATCCACTCGCACGTGTTTTTCACTCGACTAGCCTGCGGGATGCATCTTCTCGCACGTGTTTTTACTCGACTAGCCTGCGGGATGCATCCTCTCGCACGTGTTTTTGCTCGACTCGCCTGCGGGACGCATCCTCTCAAACGTGTTTTTACTCGACTAGCCTGCGGGATGCATCCTCTCGCACGTGTTTTTACTCGAGTAGCCTGCGGGATGCATCCTCTCGCACGTGTTTTTACTCGACTAGCCTGCGGGGTGCATCCTCTCGCACGTGTTTTTACTCGACTAGCCTGCGGGATGCATCTTCTCGCACGTGTTTTTACTCGACTAGCCTGCGGGATGCATCCTCTCGCACGTGTTTTTGCTCGACTCGCCTGCGGGACGCATCCTCTCAAACGTGTTTTTACTCGACTAGCCTGTGGGATGCATCCTCTCGCACGTGTTTTTACTCGACTAGCCTGCGGGATGCATCCTCTCGCACGTGTTTTTACTCGACTAGCCTGCGAGATGCATCCTCTCGCACGTGTTTTTACTCGACTAGCCTGCGGGATGCATCCTCTCGCACGTGTTTTTATTCGACTAGCCTGCGGGATGCATCCTCTCGCACGTGATTTTACTCGACTAGCCTGCGGGATGCATCCTCTCGCACGTGTTTTTACTCGACTAGCCTGCGGGATGCATCCTCTCGCACGTGTTTTTACTCGTCTAAGCTGCGGGATGCATCCGCTCGCACGTGTTTTTACTCGACTAGCCTGCGGGATGCATCCTCTCGCACGTGTTTTTACTCGACTAGCCTGCGGGATGCATCCTCTCGCACGTGTTTTTACTCGACTAGCCTGCGGGAAGCATCCTCTCGCACGTGTTTTTACTCGACTAGCCTGCGGGATGCATCCTCTCGCACGTGTTTTTACTCGACTAGCCTGCGGGATGCATCCTCTCGCACGTGTTTTTACTCGACTAGCCTGCTGGATGCATCCTCTCAAACGTGTTTTTACTCGACTAGCCTGCGGGATGCATCCTCTCGCACGTGTTTTTGCTCGACTAGCCTGCGGGATGCATCCTCTCGCACTTGTTTTTACTCGACTAGCCTGCGGGATGCATCCTCTCGCACGTGTTTTTACTCGACTAGCCTGCGGGATGCATCCTCTCGCACGTGTTTTTACTCGTCTAAGCTGCGGGATGCATCCTCTCGCACGTGTTCTTACTCGACTAGCCTGCGGGATGCATCCTCTCGCACGTGATTTTACTCGACTAGCCAGCGGGATGCATCCTCTCGCACGTGTTTTTACTCGACTAGCCTGCGGGATGCATCCTCTCGCACGTGTTTTTACTCGACTAGCCTGCGGGATGCATCCTCTCGCACGTGTTTTTACTCGTCTAGGCTGCGGGATGCATCCTCTCGCACGTGTTTTTACTCGACTAGCCTGCGGGATGCATCCTCTCGCACGTGTTTTTACTCGACTAGCCTGCGGGATGCATCCTCTCGCACGTGTTTTTACTCGACTATCCTGCGGGATGCATCCTCTCGCACGTGTTTTTGCTCGACTAGCCTGCGGGACGCATCCACTCGCACGTGTTTTTCACTCGACTAGCCTGCGGGATGCATCTTCTCGCACGTGTTTTTACTCGACTAGCCTGCGGGATGCATCCTCTCGCACGTGTTTTTGCTCGACTCGCCTGCGGGACGCATCCTCTCAAACGTGTTTTTACTCGACTAGCCTGCGGGATGCATCCTCTCGCACGTGTTTTTACTCGAGTAGCCTGCGGGATGCATCCTCTCGCACGTGTTTTTACTCGACTAGCCTGCGGGGTGCATCCTCTCGCACGTGTTTTTACTCGACTAGCCTGCGGGATGCATCTTCTCGCACGTGTTTTTACTCGACTAGCCTGCGGGATGCATCCTCTCGCACGTGTTTTTGCTCGACTCGCCTGCGGGACGCATCCTCTCAAACGTGTTTTTACTCGACTAGCCTGTGGGATGCATCCTCTCGCACGTGTTTTTACTCGACTAGCCTGCGGGATGCATCCTCTCGCACGTGTTTTTACTCGACTAGCCTGCGAGATGCATCCTCTCGCACGTGTTTTTACTCGACTAGCCTGCGGGATGCATCCTCTCGCACGTGTTTTTATTCGACTAGCCTGCGGGATGCATCCTCTCGCACGTGATTTTACTCGACTAGCCTGCGGGATGCATCCTCTCGCACGTGTTTTTACTCGACTAGCCTGCGGGATGCATCCTCTCGCACGTGTTTTTACTCGTCTAAGCTGCGGGATGCATCCGCTCGCACGTGTTTTTACTCGACTAGCCTGCGGGATGCATCCTCTCGCACGTGTTTTTACTCGACTAGCCTGCGGGATGCATCCTCTCGCACGTGTTTTTACTCGACTAGCCTGCGGGAAGCATCCTCTCGCACGTGTTTTTACTCGACTAGCCTGCGGGATGCATCCTCTCGCACGTGTTTTTACTCGACTAGCCTGCGGGATGCATCCTCTCGCACGTGTTTTTACTCGACTAGCCTGCTGGATGCATCCTCTCAAACGTGTTTTTACTCGACTAGCCTGCGGGATGCATCCTCTCGCACGTGTTTTTGCTCGACTAGCCTGCGGGATGCATCCTCTCGCACTTGTTTTTACTCGACTAGCCTGCGGGATGCATCCTCTCGCACGTGTTTTTACTCGACTAGCCTGCGGGATGCATCCTCTCGCACGTGTTTTTACTCGTCTAAGCTGCGGGATGCATCCTCTCGCACGTGTTCTTACTCGACTAGCCTGCGGGATGCATCCTCTCGCACGTGATTTTACTCGACTAGCCAGCGGGATGCATCCTCTCGCACGTGTTTTTACTCGACTAGCCTGCGGGATACATCCTCTCGCACGTGTTTTTACTCGACTAGCCTGCGGGGTGCATCCTCTTGCACGTGTTTTTACTCGACTAGCCTGCGGGATGCATCCTCTCGCACGTGTTTTAACTCGACTAGCCTGCGGGATGCATCCTCTCGCACGTGTTTTTACTCGTCTAAGCTGCGGGATGCATCCTCTCGCACGTGTTTTTACTCGACTAACCTGCGGGATGCATCCTCTCGCACGTGTTTTTACTCGACTAGCCTGCGGGATGCATCCTCTCGCACGTGTTTTTACTCGACTAGCCTGCGGGATGCATCCTCTCGCACGTGTTTTTACTCGACTAGCCTGCGGGATGCATCCTCTCGCACGTGTTTTTACTCGACTAGCCTGCGGGATGCATCCTCTCGCACGTGTTTTTACTCGTCTAGGCTGCGGGATGCATCCTCTCGCACGTGTTTTTACTCGACTAGCCTGCGGGATGCATCCTCTCGCACGTGTTTTTACTCGACTAGCCTGCGGGATGCATCCTCTCGCACGTGTTTTTACTCGACTATCCTGCGGGATGCATCCTCTCGCACGTGTTTTTGCTCGACTAGCCTGCGGGACGCATCCACTCGCACGTGTTTTTCACTCGACTAGCCTGCGGGATGCATCTTCTCGCACGTGTTTTTACTCGACTAGCCTGCGGGATGCATCCTCTCGCACGTGTTTTTGCTCGACTCGCCTGCGGGACGCATCCTCTCAAACGTGTTTTTACTCGACTAGCCTGCGGGATGCATCCTCTCGCACGTGTTTTTACTCGAGTAGCCTGCGGGATGCATCCTCTCGCACGTGTTTTTACTCGACTAGCCTGCGGGGTGCATCCTCTCGCACGTGTTTTTACTCGACTAGCCTGCGGGATGCATCTTCTCGCACGTGTTTTTACTCGACTAGCCTGCGGGATGCATCCTCTCGCACGTGTTTTTGCTCGACTCGCCTGCGGGACGCATCCTCTCAAACGTGTTTTTACTCGACTAGCCTGTGGGATGCATCCTCTCGCACGTGTTTTTACTCGACTAGCCTGCGGGATGCATCCTCTCGCACGTGTTTTTACTCGACTAGCCTGCGAGATGCATCCTCTCGCACGTGTTTTTACTCGACTAGCCTGCGGGATGCATCCTCTCGCACGTGTTTTTATTCGACTAGCCTGCGGGATGCATCCTCTCGCACGTGATTTTACTCGACTAGCCTGCGGGATGCATCCTCTCGCACGTGTTTTTACTCGACTAGCCTGCGGGATGCATCCTCTCGCACGTGTTTTTACTCGTCTAAGCTGCGGGATGCATCCGCTCGCACGTGTTTTTTACTCGACTAGCCTGCGGGATGCATCCTCTCGCACGTGTTTTTACTCGACTAGCCTGCGGGATGCATCCTCTCGCACGTGTTTTTACTCGACTAGCCTGCGGGAAGCATCCTCTCGCACGTGTTTTTACTCGACTAGCCTGCGGGATGCATCCTCTCGCACGTGTTTTTACTCGACTAGCCTGCGGGATGCATCCTCTCGCACGTGTTTTTACTCGACTAGCCTGCTGGATGCATCCTCTCAAACGTGTTTTTACTCGACTAGCCTGCGGGATGCATCCTCTCGCACGTGTTTTTGCTCGACTAGCTGCGGGATGCATCCCTCTCGCACTTGTTTTTAACTCGACTAGCCTGCGGGATGCATCCTCTCGCACGTGTTTTTACTCGACTAGCCTGCGGGATGCATCCTCTCGCACGTGTTTTTACTCGTCTAAGCTGCGGGATGCATCCTCTCGCACGTGTTCTTACTCGACTAGCCTGCGGGATGCATCCTCTCGCACGTGATTTTACTCGACTAGCCAGCGGGATGCATCCTCTCGCACGTGTTTTTACTCGACTAGCCTGCGGGATACATCCTCTCGCACGTGTTTTTACTCGACTAGCCTGCGGGGTGCATCCTCTTGCACGTGTTTTTACTCGACTAGCCTGCGGGATGCATCCTCTCGCACGTGTTTTAACTCGACTAGCCTGCGGGATGCATCCTCTCGCACGTGTTTTTACTCGTCTAAGCTGCGGGATGCATCCTCTCGCACGTGTTTTTACTCGACTAACCTGCGGGATGCATCCTCTCGCACGTGTTTTTACTCGACTAGCCTGCGGGATGCATCCTCTCGCACGTGTTTTTACTCGACTAGCCTGCGGGATGCATCCTCTCGCACGTGTTTTTATTCGACTAGCCTGCGGGATGCATCCTCTCGCACGTGATTTTACTCGACTAGCCAGCGGGATGCATCCTCTCGCACGTGTTTTTACTCGACTAGCCTGCGGGGTGCATCCTCTTGCACGTGTTTTTACTCGACTAGCCTGCGGGATGCATCCTCTCGCACGTGTTTTTACTCGACTAGCCTGCGGGATGCATCCTCTCGCACGTGTTTTTACTCGAGTAGCCTGCGGGATGCATCCTCTCGCACGTGTTTTTACTCGACTAGCCTGCGGGATGCATCCTCTCGCACGTGTTTTTACTCGTCTAGGCTGCGGGATGCATCCTCTCGCACGTGTTTTTACTCGACTAGCCTGCGGGATGCATCCTCTCGCACGTGTTTTTACTCGACTAGCCTGCGGGATGCATCCTCTCGCACGTGTTTTTACTCGACTATCCTGCGGGATGCATCCTCTCGCACGTGTTTTTGCTCGACTAGCCTGCGGGACGCATCCACTCGCACGTGTTTTTCACTCGACTAGCCTGCGGGATGCATCTTCTCGCACGTGTTTTTACTCGACTAGCCTGCGGGATGCATCCTCTCGCACGTGTTTTTGCTCGACTCGCCTGCGGGACGCATCCTCTCAAACGTGTTTTTACTCGACTAGCCTGCGGGATGCATCCTCTCGCACGTGTTTTTACTCGAGTAGCCTGCGGGATGCATCCTCTCGCACGTGTTTTTACTCGACTAGCCTGCGGGGTGCATCCTCTCGCACGTGTTTTTACTCGACTAGCCTGCGGGATGCATCTTCTCGCACGTGTTTTTACTCGACTAGCCTGCGGGATGCATCCTCTCGCACGTGTTTTTGCTCGACTCGCCTGCGGGACGCATCCTCTCAAACGTGTTTTTACTCGACTAGCCTGTGGGATGCATCCTCTCGCACGTGTTTTTACTCGACTAGCCTGCGGGATGCATCCTCTCGCACGTGTTTTTACTCGACTAGCCTGCGAGATGCATCCTCTCGCACGTGTTTTTACTCGACTAGCCTGCGGGATGCATCCTCTCGCACGTGTTTTTATTCGACTAGCCTGCGGGATGCATCCTCTCGCACGTGATTTTACTCGACTAGCCTGCGGGATGCATCCTCTCGCACGTGTTT